>NW_025979976.1:0-5863 GCF_021869965.1 Rhincodon typus | reverse complement strand
TCTGATGCTGCCTGGCCTGCTGTGCTCCTCCACCTCCACACTGTGTTGTCTCTGAATCCAGCATCTGCAGGTCTTGCTATCCACCTAAGCAGAAGTCTGGCCTGCTGAGGGTTGCCAGGCAATCAGAGTCTAGCAGCTCTTTCACGCTCAGCAGCACTGACATGGAGGCAGTGTTTACTGCTAGTACCACACTAATCCCAAGGAGTTGATCAAGGAGCAACCCAGGTTCAGGTGAATGATAGATGGATGTTGTAAGACCTTAGCCGCAAAGCCAGGGACTGTCAGTCAGCATTGATCTCACCCCTTCCCTAATGCCAAGCTACTCGTTTAGGGAATGAATTCCTTGGAATGATGCCATCCTCGTAGTGTGGCAAATCCCTGATTGCCTTTGGGTTAATATGAACAATGCAAGAAGTGGCCCTTATGTAGATATTAATTGCTCATTTAATGGCCTCAATTGATGATGGAGAATAATGATGCCCATGAACCTCTCCATCTTGGACTTAGTTGTGAGGAAGGTGGTGCCCTCCTTACCTGCTACCCTCCCACTTAGTTAAATGGCACTGCCACCAAATTTGCCATGGAAGAGAGCAGAAAAACTTAAAACCACGGAGGTAATGAAATCCATGTAACTGAATGTGGCATCTCTAGCTTAAGGCTGCATACGTCCAGGTGATAGTATTTGGAGGGAAATTTGATGGATGCTATTGTAATGAACACTGTGATAAATTTAAATCTGAGATTGAGATCTGAAAAGCAGCAATAATGGTGGTAATGGCATCATTTTAACATTCCAGCTTTGGCCACATGTGATAAAAGTGCATTAGCTATGATCTCACCAGTCTGTGGAAGGTGTGCTGAGGGTAATGGCTTTTTATGTTTGGGAGTTTGTCTCAGTTACTTCAAAAAAAAAAGTTTGCTAACTTATAACTGTCGTCTTTTGAAAACTGCGATATCTAAGAAATTAATGCTTTGCTTGAGTTTTGTCACTTGAAGTTCAGTGGAGTCCTGGTAATTATAGAGAATACTGATGAATTCTTCTAATGCTGCTTCTGTGAAAGCTTGACTACCTCGTATGTCAACACAAATACAAAAGGTATTGTTATAACACTACTTCATCACTGAATAAATGAGTTAGTGCGAATGAAAAAAGAGCCCTGAAAATCAAAAAGTAACCCTCTAGAAAATCTCAGAGATCACTAAAAATAAAAAGTATTCTGTGCCCTAATACAAGCCTTCCTTATCTGTCCATTAAACTGGTGATTACCAAGAATTTTCAATCACTGTGAATTAAGTGTGGGTTTCTTGACATATTAATTCTACATAGCTGTGGAAACAGCCTTCCATTTATCAATGCACACAGTTCATGGCAGAACATGTTTAACCTTTGTTTGCTACTGAACTGAACTGCTTCCTGCTACTTAAAGCGCGAGTGAATTCCTAGCTATTATCATTGCAGACCCACCTTGTTTTCCATCTCTCTGTTCTTCCTAAACATTTGAATATTCAGTTCCCAGTCCCGGGAACCATGTTTCGGGAATGGCAATTAGATTATGGCCAGTTACCTCGATTTGTGCCTTGTTGCACATAGAATCGCTGCAGTGTGAAAGCAGGCCATTGGGCCCATGGAGTCCACACTGACCCTCCCAACAGCAGCCCATCCAGACCCACCCCGAACCCTATCCCAGTTACCTTGCATTTCTTATGGCTAACCCATCCAGCCCGCAATATCTAGTCACTATGGGGAATTTACCATGGCCAATCCACCTAACCTGCACGTCTTCGGAACGTGCGAGGAGACTGGAATACCTGGAGGAAACCCACACAGACATGGGGAGAATGTGCAAACTCCATGCAGACAGTGCCTGAGGGTAGAATTGAACCAGGTCTCTGGTGCTGTAAGGCAGCCGTGCTAATCATTTAGACACAGTGTTGTTTGCATCCAGGTAGAGTACTCTTGACTATGGACTTTTTTTGCTATTATTCCAAATTTGAAGCATACTCAATTCTCAGCTTTGTTTCTCTTGCCTTCTAGTCACCTGAGCAACTTTTCTATTTCCTGTTGCCAACTTTACCTCCTTTCAATTTGGGTTACCCTTCAGGTTCCCATCTCTTTGACAAGTTAGTTTATATCCACCCTGACAGTGCAATTAAATCTACCTTTGATGGTATTAGTTACAATCTTGCTGAGATGTAACCTATCCAGCTTGTAGGTTGCACCTAGCCTAAAACTGGTCCCAGTGCCTGAGAAATATGATGCGCTATCTCCTACACTAGTTATCCAGCCACGTGTTCTCTCAATCAATGCTCCTATTCTTATATCCATTGACATATGACATTGGTAATCCTGAGATTACTGCTCTTGAAGTCCTTCCTACTTCCTCAAAAATTGCTTTCAGCATCTCATCCACTTCCTACTTATGTCATTGATACCAATGTGGACCTCGACTCCTGGTTGATTTTTTCCCCTACTCCAGAAGGACTACTGCAACTTCTCCATTGTCATTCTTGACCTTAACAGCAGGTTAAGGCAACACATCCATACAATCCCTATAGTATGGAAACAGGACATTCGGCCCAACAAGTCCACACCGACCCTCTGAAGAGCATCCCACCCAGACCAATCCCCTACCCCTTTAACCCACTTAATCTACACATCCCTGAACACTATTGGCAATTTAGCATGGATGATTCACCTAGCCTGCACATCTTTGGACTATCGGAGGAAACCCACGCAGACACTGGGAGCATGTGCAAACTCCACACAGACAGTCACCCAAGGTAGGAACCAAACCCAGGTCCCTTGGCGCTGTGAGGCAGCAGTGCTAACCACTGAGCCACTGTACCACCCTGGAGTCACATTTAATGCTGTAGAAAGCCAACCTCATCCTTTACCATGGAATCCTCTATCACTGCTACCTTTACATTCCTTTTTCTTCCCCATATAGATGAGGCGTGTGTGGCAGTAGGGACTTAGCTCTGGTTACATTCCCTTGAGTCACCATCACCACCACCACTTAATAGTAACTTCATTTACTTTAGCTTTATTTTCTTTCAGTTTTACTTTGACTTGATTTAACTTTGCTTCCTTTTTGGTTGTGATCCTTACTGAAACCCAAGTAGCTACTACTTCTTTATAAATGACAAGTTGTTCTAGCTATTTAAACTCACTCCCTAATATTAGCTTCTCACCGACCAACGCACATAGTTTTCCAATGTTGCAACTAAAGGATTTTTGGTCGCAGGGTGCCAAGAACCCGGAGTAGAGGTTTCTTCTCCAGACCCAGATCCCTCCCCTACTGGAATGTTCCCACTTTCCAGGTCCTTTTCTCTCCCAGGTATTGCCTTGCAAACTTGGTTCCCACTGTACCCAGGATCACTTCCAAAAGTTATCTCTGTTTTGGTGTTCGAAGGTATCCTGCATGTAGCTGATGACTGAGCTTGAGATAATGGATAACAGATGGAGAGACTAGCTTTTCACCCAAGCTTCTGGTTTCAAAACCCAACTTTCCAATTGTGGTAGTTAATGTGAAATTGCCTTAATCCAGTTCTTAATAGGTGCCACTTGATGACATCAAACTGTTTGTGATTTTACTTAAGTTGGCAGTCACAGGCAAAACAAAAATGCAGGTACATTTGGTGAGACATTTTTTTAAACATTGTGGTTTGCTTTTGAGGTTGTGGTTTACATACAGTGTTTGAACAGGGTAAAGGGAAGCAGATTGTGTGTAAATTCATGTAAATAGTTTGAAAGATGTTTTTGTTGGTGTCCTTACCTTGGTGGACATTCTCCATTTTCTTTAGGGGGAGATGGTGAAATCGGAGTAATATCATGGGGCTAGTATTTCAGAGACTAACATTAGTGTTCTGGCAACATATGTTCAACTCCCACCATGACAACTGGTGAAATTTAAATTCAATTATTAGATCTGGGATATAAAAGCTAGTCTGAGTAATGGTGCCATTTATCAGTTGTCTAAAGAATCCATCTGGTTCACTACTGCCTTTTTGGTAAGGAAATCTGCTATTCTTAACCAGTCTAGCCTATACATGACTCCAGGCTCCTAGCAATGCTAGCTGTCCTCTAAAATGACCCAGCAAGTCCCTCAGTTGAAGGCAATTCATTGAATTGTAGAATCATACAGTACAGAAGGGGCCCTTTGGCCCATTAAGTCTGTACTGCCAAAACTATACAACTACCCACACCTAGTCCCACTTTCCCACATTAGGGCCATTGCCTTGAATGTTATGACACTTCAAATGCTCATTCAGATATTTTTTAGAAGATTGAGGTTTCCTGCCTCAACTACCCTCACAAGGAGTCTGTTCCAGATCCCCACGACCCTCTTTGAGGGAAAACTTTTTCAACCAACCTCCTGCCTGCAATTAGGGAGGAGTAATGATTTCTGGCTTGCCAGCGATGCCCACATCCCAGAAAAACAATTTTAAGATGTAATGCTGCCCAGTTGCGAGAACCTGATTTTGATTAAAAAAAAACTGTTGGTACATATGTTTGGAAATCAAGAAGGGTACTTCTCTTCAGGAGCTTCTCTTCTTTTCCTGCTGAGTTCTTATAATTTAAAGCTGGTGTTCAAAGTGAAAGTCTGAAAGCAAACTTGTGTAGTGTAGTTCTAAATGGAATAGATCTTTCACTGATGCATATTTGTGTGGGATGCTGCTGAGTCTTTAAGGTTTTAGAAAAGCTTTCCTTGATTATGAATGGAAGTTATTATTTGTTAGCTTGTAATATATGACCCAAAGAAACAAAGTGTAAATAATTTAAACGTATTCTAGAAATTTTATGGCAAGAACTATATTTCAGAAACTCAGGGCTGTACTATATATTATGGAGTTTTAAAATACTTACAAAAGTCATACAGCTGTGAAACTCTACATTTTTTAAAATTGTGCAGCAGTTTTATATCATTGCTTTTTTTACACCAATGTTTTACTGAATGTGCATTTTAACACCTGCAAAAAAACTGCTGTTAAATTAGTTGTTACTAGTCACAGTTGCATTGAATTTCCAGCAATGAGATTTACTATGAAAGTGCAATATATGGACTAATAATCATTAATTCTAACTGATATAATACCTGAGACTTGCAATTGAAAGAAAACACCTTCTTAACTGAGACAACAAGGTGCAGGGCTGGATGAACACAGCAGGCCA
Organism: Rhincodon typus; assembly: GCF_021869965.1. Lineage (NCBI taxonomy): Eukaryota > Metazoa > Chordata > Chondrichthyes > Orectolobiformes > Rhincodontidae > Rhincodon > Rhincodon typus. The sequence goes on along the minus strand of NW_025979976.1, from coordinate 690 downwards.
AGCAGCATCATAGGAGCAGAGAGGCTGACGTTTCGGGCCTAGACCCTTCATCAGAAATGGGGGAGGGGAAGGGGGTTTTGAAATAAATAGGGAGAGAGTGGGAGGCGGATAGAAGAGGGATAGAGGAGAGGATAGGTGGAGAGGAAACAAACAGGTCGAAGAGGCGGGGATGGGGCCAGTAAAGGTGAGTGTAGGTGGGGAGTTAGGGAGGGGATAGGTCAGTCCAGGGAGGACGGACAGGTCAAGGGGGCGGGATGAGGTTAGTCGGTAGGAGATGGAGGTGCGGCTTGAGGTGGGAGGAGGGGATAGGTGGGAGGAAGAACAGGTTAGGGAGGCAGGGACGAGCTGGACTGGTTTTGGGATGCGGTAGCGGGAGGGGAGATTTTGAAGCTTGTGAAATCCACATTGATACCATTGGGCTGCAGGGTTCCCAAGCGGAATATGAGTTGCTGTTCCTGCAACCTTCGGGTGGCATTGTTGTGGCACTGCAGGAGGCCCAGGATGGACATGTCGTCTGAGGAGTGGGAGGGGGAGTTGAAATGGTTCGCGACTGGAAGGTGCAGTTGTTTATTGCGAACCGAGCATAGGTGTTCTGCAAAGCGGTCCCCGAGCCTCCGCTTGGTTTCCCCGATGTAGAGGAAGCCACACCGGGTACAGCGGATGCAGTATACCACATTGGCAGATGTGCAG
>NW_025979975.1:0-5863 GCF_021869965.1 Rhincodon typus | reverse complement strand
GCCGAAGGGCCTGTACTGCGCTGTAATGTTCTATGTTCTATGTTCTATGACTGCAATCAATACATACATTACATAAAAGTTATAAAGGGATATGTTGTGATGGCAGAAAAATGAGCACATCGGCCATGAACCTAACTGAACAACAGAGTAACCCTGAGGGCCAGAATGGCCTAGTCTTCTTCTTAATGTTTCTCTGTTTCTAAAATGCATTTTCAATGTAGACCTGAGGTCTTTTTTAGATTGGTGAGGTTTTCGTGAGCATAGATGAGTTGGAAGCAGTTGATGTTTAATATTGCACTAAAGTCTACAACCAATGCTTCTGCTTAAAGCATCATAACATATCAATCTTCCTGTTCATTTCAAAATCACACCTTTGAGTTTATACCTCTATAAGCAGTCCTGTTTCTGTCTGTTTATTTTTAGATTACAGGCATCTAATCTATCATGAAACAGAGTATATGCAGATGACTACACTGAAGGTAATAGCTTGGAGTTTCTATTAGGTTGTCAACAACTCATTTAAAATCAACCAGAAATGCAAAAGATAGAGGCACTTCAAGCATAAATTACTTCCAGTGCAGCCCGAGTTTTGCAATCGTTAGTAATTGTTTAAGCAATGTTGCAGTGGAAAGGACAAAATTAGCCACAGTATCAAACAGGCCTGACTACCATCCTGGATTCCCACTAATTTGGCTTGTTTTTAAGTCTTCCAAAAGTCTCTTCAAATCAAGCTTGTTATTTATAGGTACCTTATAAAGACTTCTAAATGTGATTTTCTTCAGAAATCAACTAGCATATATTAACGAAACTAGAAAATAATTTAAAAGTTTTTCTTTAAAAAGTAATTTTCATTTATTTAAAATTAGGTCACCAATAGTTGGTGGACTAAACATAGGATAAAAATTTTGCTGATTTGATTTGTCATCGACCCATTTTCAGCTGCATTAATAAAACAGCACTAGTTACTTCTCTTAGATATATAGATGAATATTTTGCAATATTCAGTTCTACATTGCTACCTGATTGTGCTGGCTCATTTATGTTTGATGATGTTCATCTGAGTTTTCACAGAAACCTGGGCAAAAAAAAGTACATTCACAAAGCTAGCCCAATTTTCATTGCAATTTACAGCTGGATTGTTCACGCATCCAGAGCAGAAATTCTTGGTCACTTACTGCACCAAAAAAAATCCTCAGCATTACACCTGCTCCAAGTATATACTCCACAGATGAATCAGGCAAATTAAAGGAACTAAGTGAGGCCAGATTAAATGGACTCTGCAAATTTGATCTCGTATTCTTCATCCCACCACAGTTTAAATGTTTACAAAAGTGAATTGTTTTTATTATTTAGATCTACTTTTAAAAATCTTTCATCTTGGTGTGTGAGTAATCAATGCCAATAATTTCTTGTGCCTTCTCCAACTTCACTTTCTCCAAGTATCTATATGAATTACAACCTATCCAAATTCTATTGTCTTCATCTTATTCCTGATGATGCCCTTACCATTATCGACCTCCCATATGTACTGAAGTCTAAACCCATTATCCTCATTTACGGAGAAGCAGCAACTTATTACTTAAGTTACCATAGTTTTACCGGGCTATCCAGCTGCTCTCTCATTAAAGAGAGCTGACTGGAAGTTTAACCTTACGGTCACCACACCTCAGACAAGGAGAAAGTTGGAGAAGGAGAGTCCTTCCTTGTAACCAACTTAGCGTAAGCATTATGAAAGACAGAATCACGGAAACAGAGTTATGTTAGAAGATCAAAATCTTAAAGCATTACCTGAGAGGTAAGTTTTAAAGAATGGCTTAAAGGGGAAAAGCAAAGTGAAGAGGCAAAAATGTGCAGCGAACGTGTTGCAGAGTTCAGGGTCTACACAATTGAAAGCACGGATACCAATGGCAGATTGATTAATGTCAGGAATGCAAAGGGTGCCACAATTGGAAGATCACAGATATCACAGAAGGTTGTGGACTGAAGGAGATTACAGAGATAGTGAGGAGTAAAGCCATGAAAGCATCTGAAAATAAAAATGAGAATTTTAAAATCAAAATGTTGCTTGACTGAAAGTCAATGTGGATTGATTGAGCTCAGGTATGATAGAGGAATAGGACTTTCTGAAAATTAAGATATGGGCAATAGAGCTTTGTAGGAACAATAGTAGGCCTTTTATCCCCGTGAGGCAATGAATTATTGGGCCATTCTGATCTCTACCCAACTCAATCTACCTACCTTTCTCCACATGCCTCAGTTTTAAGACTGAAATTGATCAATTCTTGTTAAGAGTAGCAAGGAATATGCAGTTACATAGGATAAATGAGGCAAGGTATTTTAATTGAATGGCAGCACAATTGAAGGACTAAATGGTCTACTCCTCGATGGATGTTCCTTCATACCCTTCCGTTTGACATCTTTCATTCAGTCAGTGAAAGACCTTGGGACATTCTACTACGTTAAACATGTTCAATTTTTCTGAAGAAGGGTCTAGGCCTGAAATGTCAGCTTTCCTGCTCCTCTGATGCTGCTGTGTTCATCCAGCTCTACACCTTGTTATCTCAATGTTTGTAATTTGTTATTCAATAATCTAACTATGCAATGAAACATGAATGGATGTGACCTCTCAAACAAGACTTGTACACACAATTGCTAAATATAAACCTGGAAGAAGCCAGTAGTCGAGAAGTTAATTGTCACTGTCACCTTGACTGCTACTAGAGAAGCAGTGACAACTGCGGATTGAGCACTAAACTCTGCAATTTAAAGCATTGGTCGACGAGAACTTACCCACTGAGAACTATTCTCCTCAGGCACTGCCTTTCAATAAGACAGATAATTTGTTTTCAACTAGAATGGGTATTGTTTCTTCCACCATTCTCTGGTCGCTGCTGTCAATGTTATTAATGTTCCTCCAACAAACAATTCTGCAATGAGTGTATAGGCTGCTGTTGACAGCAGGAAATATTTATGCCTGGCTCAAATAGACCATAATACTTTCAGGTTTACTGAGGAAAATGTTAACTGGGTTCATTCCATAAAACTTGATACCTGAATTGTATCCTTTTTAGCACCATTGTAAAATGCCAGATTGCTCAGTGGCAGCATTGGATATTGATTATATTTGGTACATCGATGCCACACAATGGGGAGAGTCTTATGGCGTCGATGGTGGTTTTATGCAGATGATAGTGGTTTTATGGAGGTGACGCTAGTTTTACTGTAGTGAAAGTGGATTTGGCTGCTTGCATAAGAGATGGCACAAGACTTGTGCTGTCTCTTTCTGGGACAGCTTGCCATATTACTAGCCAATGGTTGAGGATACAGGCAGGTCTTTCACAGAATAAGGATCCTAGGACAGAAAGTTCCATCTGCTGAGAGCCACCAGCCAACCCAAGACCAGAAGCTCTTTTGCACAGCAGTGTTACTGGAGAGAGTAGTTTCTAAGGTCAAGACACCCACAAGCCAATGTTCACAGAGTGACCCAGGCCAGAAGAGTGGCTCCCTACAACACTCCCTCTAAACAACTCAGAGCTACGTCTCTCAATTAAGCACGGATAGCTTGAAGAAGAGATTTCCTTGTGGGAGACTACAAGGGACACATCTGGTTCTACACATTGTCTCTCCACATGGTGACTGGTCTATCCACCACTGCATTAATACCACAAGCTATTCTGTACTGGACAGTTACTAAGTTCTAGTCAGAACTAAAGAACATACAAACTCGCCATTTGCTGCAACCCAATAGGGAGGTTTTATTCCTTTGCTGTGCACACTGTAAAAGCTCAAAATAAGTCTGAACAAGCCCATGAGTACTGGCTGATGATACACCAGTGTCATGTGTCTTAGCTGTCAAAGGACACTGTCCCAACATAACATAACTAATAAGTTTCTGGAATCATAGACTGGTGATAATCCTACTGGGCCATTGACTCCCCTCAGTTTTATACACCTTGACCAGATCTCTCTTCAATCTTCTATGTTCCAAGGAAAACAACCTCAGCTTTTCCAAACTAATAGCTAAATTCCCCCAACCTGAAACTATTCTGGTAAATCTTCTCTGCACGTTCTCATGGATTTTCATTTCCTTCCCCCAATGTGGTGTTCAGAACGGAATGCAGTATTTCAACTATGACTGCATCTAAACATTATACAGGTTCTGCATAAGTTCCCTGCTTTTGTATTCAATACATTTATTTATGAAGCTTAAGATTTCAGACGTTTAGCTAGCTACTCTCTCAATACGTTTTGTCATCTTAAAGATTCTCTGCACATGAACTCCCAGGTTCCTCTGTCCCTGTACAGTCTTCACAGTTGTGTTATTTAGTCTATGTCACCTTTCCCTAAGCTTTCCTTCAAAATAAATCAATTCGTGCTTCGCTATCCATTATATAAACTTTTCACTGTATTTTGTAACAAGATACATGTGAAAATAAATAAATCAAATAAATCAAATTTGCCACTTGCCTACCTATTCTGTTAATCTAAGTCTTAAACAAACATAGAGGATGCCGTAGAAGCCCAATAGATCTGTCAGCATCTGTGCAGACAGAATCAAGAGTTAATGTTTCAAATCCGGTATGAATTTTCTTTAGAAGTTCTGAAGAACATAAAACATAGAAGAGTACAGCACAGGACAGCCATTCAGCCCATCATGTCTGTGCCAACCATGATGCAATTCTAAACTAATCCCATCTGGCTGCACATGGTCCGTATCCCTCTATTCCCTGCCTATTCAACATTGCTATCATAGCTTCTTCTACCACCTATTCTGGTAGCAAGTTCCAGGCACCTACTACTCTCTGTGTGAAAAAATTTTCCTCACATTCCTCCTTTAAACTTTTGCCTTCTCACCACAAATCTGTGTTTCCTAGCATTTGACATTTCTACTCTGGGAAAGGGACTGCGACTATCTTCCATATCTATGCCTCTGATAAGTTTATCTACTTCTATCAGGTCACTCCTTAGCCTCCAATGCTCCAGCAAAAAATATCCAAGTTTGTCCAATCACTCCCAATAGCAAATACCCTCCATTCCAGGCAACATCCTGGCAAACCTCTTATGTACCGTCTCCAAAGCCTCCACATCCTTCCAAAATTGTGGTGAGCAGAACTGCACACAATATTGCAATTATGGCCTAACTAATTTTTTTATATAGCTGCAATGACTTTTATACTTTTATACTCAATGCCCAACCAATGAAGGCAAGCATATGTACACCGTCTTTACCACTTTATCCACTTAATTGCCACTTTCAGAAAGCTGAGGAAGGGTCACAGGACCCAAAACGTTAACTCTGATTTTTTCCTTCACAGATGCTGTCAGACCTGCTGAGCTTTTCCAGCAACTTCTGTTTTGTTCCTGGAAGGAGTAACAGGAATACAGAGTACTGGGCTAATGGTAAGATTCTTGGTAGTGTGGATGAGCAGAAAGATCTCGGTGTCCATGTGCATAGATCACTGAAAGTTGCCACCCAGGTTGATAGCGTTGTTAAGAAGGCATACAGTATGTTAGGTTTTATTGGTAGAGGGATTGAGTTTCGGAGCCATGAGGTCATGTTGCAGCTGTACAAAACTCTGGTGCGGCCGCACTTGGAGTATTGCGTACAGTTCTGATCACCGCATTATAGGAAGGATGTGGAAGCATTGGAAAGGGTGCAGAGGAGATTTACCAGGATGTTGCCTGGTATGGAGGGAAGGTCTTATGAGGAAAGGCTGAGGGTCTTGAGGCTGTTTTCATTAGAGAGAAGGTTAAGAGGTGACTTGATAGAGACATACAAGATCATCAGAGGATTAGATAGGGTGGACAATGGGAGCCTTTTTCCTCGGATGGTGATGGCTAGCACGAGGGGACATAGCTTTAA
>NW_025979974.1:3694-5863 GCF_021869965.1 Rhincodon typus | reverse complement strand
TTCAGATTGGTTTCACAGGTCGGCGCAACATCGAGGGCCGAAGGGCCTGTACTGCGCTGTAATGTTCTATGTTCTATGTTCTATCATTCAGATCAAGTGTCTACAGGACCCTGTGACCAGCGGTGTTCCACAGGGATCAGTGCTGGGTCCACTGTTGTTTGTCCTTTATATAAACAATTTGTATGAGATTATAGGAGGCATGGTTAGTAAGTTTGTGAATGACACCAAAATTGGGGGCATAGTGCACAGTGAAGAAGGTTATCTAAGATTACAAAAGAGATCTTGATCAATTGGATCAATGGGCCGAGGAGTGCCAGATGGGCTTTAATTTGGATAAATGTGAGGTGCTGCATTTTGGTAAAACAAACAAGGGCAGTAGTTATATAATTGAAAGTGGGGCCCTGGGTAATGTAGAACAAAGAGACCTAGGGGTTCTTGGTTCCCATGGGGAGGTGATGGCCTAGTGGTATTATTGTTGGACTGTTAATCCGGGGACCAAGGTATTGTTCTGGGCACCTGGGTTCGAATCCTGCTATAGTGGATTTTGAATTCAATAAATATCTGGATGATGACCATGAATCCATTGCTGATTGTCGGGAAAAATTCATCTGGTTCACTAATTTAGGGAAGGAAACTGCCATCCTTACCTGGTCTGGCCTACGTGTGACTCCAGACCCACAGCAATGTGATTGACTCACGAGCAATAAATGCTGGCCCAGCTAACACTGCCCTCATCCTGTTAATGAATAAAGGGAGGAAAAAATAAATAATTCTTTGAAGTTTGTGTCACGTGTTGACAGGATGGTTAAGAGAGTGTTTGGCATACTTGCCTTCATTACTCAAAACTTCGAATATAGGAGTTGGGACGTCATGTTAAGGTAGCGCAGGACATTGGTGAGGCCTGTTCTGGAATACTGTGTCCAGTTCTGGTCGCCCTGTTATCGGAAGGATACTATTAATCTGGAGAGGGTTCAGAAGAGATGTATCAGGATGTTGCTGTTTATGGAAGTTTTGAGTTATAAAGAAAGGCTGGATAGGCTGGGACTTTTTTCACTGGAGCATAGAGGTGACTTTATAGAAGTTTATAAAATGATGAGGGCATTGATTGGGTCAATCGTAGTTGTCTTTTCCCTAGGATGGGTATTTCAAGACTTTTTTGATGTGAGAGAAGAGGCATGAGGGGCAAACTTTTTACACACAGAGATTCACATTTGGAATGAACTTCCTGAGGAAGCGGTTGATGACAGTCCAGTTACAACTTTTAAAAGACATTTGGATAAATACATGAATAGGAAAAGTTTGGAGGGACATGGGCCAGGAATAGCCTGGTGGGACTAGTTTAATTTGGGATTATGTCCAGTATGGACTGGTTGGGCCAAAGGGTCTGTTTCCATGCTCTATGACTCTATGAGTGACACAGCGAGGCAGGGAGAGGTGGGGTTAGGGAATGGGCTGGAAGGTAAATCTGGAGGAGAGGGAGGGAGAGATTGGGCCAGATTTGGACTAAACAGTCTCCATGGAGAGAGAAACACAACCAATGTTTTGATTCCGACATGATTTCTATGGAATATTCAGGACACTAGACTGGAAACATTAACTCAGTTTCTCTCTCCACAGATGCTGCCAGACCTATTGAGTTTCTCCAGCATTTTCTCTGTTTTATTTTCAGCTCTAGCGTCTGGTGTATTTTTGCTTTCGTTTCAGAATTCTGGTCACTCAGGAAATGAAAGGACAGAGGGAGCAGGGAAGGAAGTGAAGTTTAACCCAAGATCAACCAGGGTCGTATTGAATAGTGGAATGGTCAAGATGGCCTGAGCGGTCTACACCATCTCCTATTTCTGAAGGGTGGAACGAGAAAAAAACTGGGAGGAGAAAGATAGAGAGAAAGAGACAGAGACGCGTGTGGAAAGATGCACAGAGAGTCTGACAGATAGAGAGTGAATGAGCCAGGGACTGACAAACAGCAGAGAGGAAGGGAAGAAAAATTAAAAAGAAAGAGAGAGAGAAGACTCAGGACAACAACAGGGAAACGGGAAAAAGAACAGAACTTCACAGGGATAAAGACAGCTGCAGGAAATCACATGGAGTCCAGCAGAGGGAAATAATTGAGATTGAAATAGAGAGACTGAGGGAGACAGGCAGAGATTGAGGGAGACAGGCAGAGATTGA
>NW_025979974.1:0-3684 GCF_021869965.1 Rhincodon typus | reverse complement strand
AGGGAGACAGGCAGAGATTGAGAGAGACAGGCAGAGATTGAGAGAGAGAGGCAAAGACTGAGGGAGACAGGCAGAGATTGAGAGAGACAGGGACAGACACAGATGGGTACAGACTGAGGGAGACAGGCAGCGACAACAGACGGGCGCAGAGTCAGACAGACAGACTATGACTGAGTTCATTACAAACTCAGACAAATCTCCCCAAATAGTTCTAATAGGGGCATCGAGTACAAGAGTGGGGAAGCGATGTTGAACTTGTACAAGATATTTGTTAGACCTCAGCTGGAGTATTGTGTCCAGTCGAGGGCACTACATTATAGGAAAGATGTGAACACATTGGACAGGATGCAGAAGCGATTTACGAGAATGGCTCCAGGAATGAGAAACTTCAGTCATGAGGATAGATTGAAGTCAGGACTATTTTCCCCCGGGGCGAAGAAAGCTGAAGCTAGAGGTTGGAGGTTTTCAAAATCATGAGCGGGCTGGACAAAGTAGATCGGGAGAAATTGTTCCCATTTGTAAAAGGAACGAGAAAGAGAGCAGTGTAGATTTAAAGTAATGTTGGAAGAAACCTTTTTCACCCAGCGAGTATTTAGGGTGTGGAAAACACTGCCTGGAAATGTGGTGGAGGCAGTTTCAAAGAAGGCATTCCAGAGGGGATTAGCTGGTAATTCAAATGGAACCGATATGCAAAGTCACAGGGAACAGGCAGGAGAACAGCTCTACATTTGGAAAGCTGGTGCAGACATGTGGGAGGCAGAGAGGGTTCTCCTCTGCACTGAGACCATTCCACGCTTCTCTACTTTAATGACCCAACCTCTCTGATCAATCCTGTAAACCGTAACCCCTCATCCCTGGAATCTTGCCTGATCAAGGGCAGAGAACGAAGAAAGAAAAGAGTTGCATTTACGTAGCACCTGTCACAACCTCAGCCAAAGCCACAACCACAGCCAAGGAAGGACTGTTTGAAATGCACCATGATGTCACCATGATGAACAGTCTCAGAGAGGTTTATAAAATCATGAGGGGTATGGACAGGGGGAATGGCAGGTGTCTTTTCACTAGGGTGAGGGATTTCGAAACTGTTTTTAAGGCGGGAGGAGAAAGATTTATTAAAGACCTGAGGGGCAATGCTTTTACACAGAGAGTGGTTCGTGTGTGGAAAGAACTTCCAGAGGAAGTGGTGGATGCGGATACAGTTTAAAAGACATTTGGATAAGTAAATGAATAAGAAAGGTTTGGAGGGATATGGGCCTAAAGTAGGCAAGTGGACTGGTTTATTTTGGGATTATATTCAGTTTGGACTGGTTGGACCGAAAAGTCTGTTTCTGTGCTGTGTGATTCTATGATTGTATAACCAGGGAACAGGGATGATTAAAAGTTCATCCTGGGATATTTAGTTGAGCATTGGACTGGGTGTGTGTGTTTGGGGAATGTGTGACCAGAATGTTGGGTGCAGCGGGTTTTGATTCATAGCTTAAAATAAAATGCAGACGCGAAAGATCTATACTGTGAACAACATCTTCACCTCCAGTTTTGAACAGACCCTGTCGTAATGGAGCAAATGCAGCAGCACAGTAAGATCCCACAAGCAGTGTATCATCCGTGTGAGTGACTCTTAGCTGAGGGAGGATTCCCCTGTTCTTCTTCAGGCAGAATCCTTGACCACCAGGGAGGGCAGACGGGACCTCAATCCGACACCCCCCCACCATATCTCAAAGATGGCTCTCCTGACAGTGTGGCACTCCCTCAGCACCGTGCGAGGTGGGAGGGATTCACTGTGGATTAGTTACGCTCAGCTGTCCCGGGGCCTGAGAGACAGTAAACCTTTCCGAGGGAGGGAAACAAAGGGGTAAATCAAAGAGGAAATGGAAAAAGGAGAGGGAGGAGAATGGAACGAGAGGAGAACGTGGCTTTGAAAGTGTTTGCCTACAGTCGGCGATTTGTCTGGGAGAGGACATTCTCTCACTCGCTGGGACTGCTGTTAGCGGAGATATTCTTTATTAATAGCCACAGATGGATTAGTTTCTGACTGCTGCTGATCAGAGCCACACTGCTAAAACTTAGCAACGTGCGACCATCTGAACTCCAGCTTAAATATAGACTCAGGCTCCCAGTGACAATCCTCCAGCCATTGCTCCCACTTGACCCCCAAGTTAAAGCCGCCCCCCAAAGGACTCACTCCTGCTGTTTCCGAAAGGGTCAGTTCTCTCCGTTGGGATGGGTTAGGCTGGTGAGTATCAGCGGGCTGTGTGAGGTTAGAGGTCAGAATATTGAAGATGACCCTGTTCACTGCTCTGCAACAAATTTACCCAGGTATAGGCTCACACGCCTGATACACGCCAGAGACACGCACTGATACAGAGACACAGAGAGAGACACATGCCCAGATACTGAGACACAGAGACACACATACACACACACAGACTGACAGATACACACAGAGAGAGAAATACACAGACTGACAGATAGAGAGAGAGACACACACATTCACAGACAGACAGATACACAGAGAGAGACACACACATATACACAGATTGACAGATAGAGGGAGACATATACACAGACAGATACACAGAGAAACACACACATGCAGACTGACGTAGAGGGAGAGAGACAATACGCACAGATTGACAAATACACAGAGAGAGACACACACACATATGCACACATAGACTGGCAGATACAGAGAGAGAGAAAGGGAGAGACATACACAAACTGACAGACATAAAGAGACACACAAGTAAACTGAAAGAGACGGAGTTACATATATGCATACAAACATACAGACAGATACAGAAATACAAAGAGAGAGAGAGACACACACACGTACACACACACACACACACACACACACACGCACACACACACTGCAAGCGACCTATCCAGATGCATGGACAGATTGAGATGCACACACAAAACTCAGACACACAGTCACAGAGACACACACAAACACACGTGTACACTGCCAAACAAATGCATTCTCAGACAGTGGTACACAAATTTAGTGCTTCAGTTTCATTCATGCACACACAAACTTGTCCAACACTCAGCCACACTCAAATACCAAACATATTAATGCACAGAAACACGGGAACATGCCAATACAATGCTATCCACGGGGGTAATGCATGCTGATGATTGAAAGGTCAGTATTAACTCTGCTTCACTCACCACAGATGCTGTTAGACCAACTGAGTTTCTCTATCCTGACACACCAAGGACAGTACTGAGGGAGTACTGCACTGTCAGAGGGACAGTACTGAGGGAGTACTGCATTGTCAGAGGGACAGTACTGAGGGAGCACCGCACTGTCAGAGGGTCAGTGCTGAGGGAGTGCCGCAGTGTCAGAGGGTCAGTACTGAGGGAGTGTCGCACTGTCGGAGGATCAGTACTGAGGGAGCGCCGCACTGTCAGAGGGTCAGTACTGAGGGAGTGTCGCACTGTCAGAGGGACAGTACTGAGGGAGGGCCGCACTGTGAGAGGGACAGTACCGAGGGAGCGCCGCACTGTCAGAGGGACAGTACTGAGGGAGTGCCGCACTGTTGGAGGATCAGTACTGAGGGAGCGCCGCACTGTCAGAGGGTCAGTACTGAGGGAGTGTCGCACTGTCAGAGGGACAGTACTGAGGGAGGGCCGCACTGTGAGAGGGACAGTACTGAGGGAGCGCCGCACTGTCGGAGG
>NW_025979973.1:0-5865 GCF_021869965.1 Rhincodon typus | reverse complement strand
TCCTGCTATCTCTGGGACTATGACCTGGTGTTGTGTGACTTCTGACCTATGACGATGATGTATAATGATGAAGTGGTTTCAATGTCACATGATTATTTAGCAAACTGAAAAGGAACAGAAGATCTAACAGGGTCGCAAATGAAGGTGTGTATAGATCAAGCTGCAATTGAAAAGTTCTTGCAGAAAGTTTCATGGACTCAAGAAATACTTTGGGTAACTAAATAGAGTTAGATCCCCAAAACACAAGAAAACTGTGTTCCTATCACCTGCTGCTTTTGTCTTTGATGACAAATGTCATAGTTTTGAAGATACTATTGAAGGAACTTTGTTGAGTGGTCATATAGCCTGCAGTAGATGGTACACACAGCAGCCATGATGCATCACTGGTTGAGGGAATGAATATTAATGAGTCTTTTATCTCATTTTTCAGCCCCTTCCTCTGAGGCTGGCTACAGACTGTGGTGAAGTAGCTTTATTGCAGAGTTTTAGGAATGATAGAAGAAAGCATGAAGTTCTTTGGGATTTTCTTCCCTATAATTGATGAGCCATGACAGATGAGCAGATGACCCAAGTTAATTATTATTGAATTTGTTATTACTGCCTGGTTGTCACCCAGCTCACCCAGAGTAAAATGATGGCTGTAGAAATCTCATTAAAACATCCGCATCAATTTAAACAGAGAGGATGTTTAAGAAGTGAAATCTCTAAGTTTATTACAAGCAATAATTGATTTTTTTTGTATTGTTTGCAATCCAACTTTCTACACCTTGTCTCCAAAAGCAACAGAACTTATGTAGATTTTTGTTTCAATTAATATTACCACCCTTGTCTTTATACAAATAATACATACATTCATATGGGAAATGCAGAAACATAAGAATAAAAAGTGTTAAGAAAAATGTTATCGTTCATTAGAAGACGTTCGCCTGTTGGTGTTATCCCACCAATGATATTACAACCATCACAAAAGTAGTGAGTGATTACAGTAAAATTAATTTTGTGTTGAAAGTTTTGGGTGTTTATAATTGTTTTGTCTCCTTTTCAATGTGAGGAAGGTGCAATAGATTTGATTTTTGTGATTTAACAATAAAGAACCAGAAACTATACTTGAACAAAATATTAGGAGGACGAGTGGTTGAGAAATCAATTAAGTTCAAAATTGAAATATACTTGTGTCAAAAATTTTTTTGCTGGAGTTCAGAGTGAACAACACCCTGTGAAAAGTTTCAGCATATGTCAGTTTTCAGTGAAGTACAATAAGTGTCACATCATTTAGGGTGATAGGTTCATTAGTGAGCTCAGAGGGTGGCCATCCCAGACTCAGATAGAGGTCCCATGCACACAAATACAAGACGTGGCCAGTGGAGAACCAACAGATTTTCACTGGTGATGGTAGAGGAGCTGGATTCTTGAAGGACAAGAGATAATTTAATCTGGAGGATTCTTCGGTCACACTTGAAGATTTTTTAAAATCACCTGATGTATTATTTTCCTAATCATGTCGTTCATTACATATTGAATTTGGAAACAGGAGGCTTTTATGAGGAACCAAAGGGGAAATTGCAAAACCAGGAAATGTGAAGAAAGGAACAGAATACCAGCCCTGAGGCAAGATGCGTTATTCAATCTAGAAAAGGGATAGTAGATAGAACATCTGCATTAGACAAATTACTTATTGGTCACAGATCACAAACCATGCAGTGTATGGATATATTAATTGTGTTTTGAGGGATAACAGTAAAATATATATCAGCTTTCTAAAAAATTCAGACTCAATATGGTTGCAATTTACAACTTTGACTGGCAATGCACTAGACTCAAGAATTCAAAAATACAAATGATCAGACACAAAAGAAGGAAAATAGTCAGAGGACAGGAAAGAAAAAATGTTTAAACCTTAGTAAAAGTTATAGCTAATGTAAACTGTCACTGCTACTGTAAAACCCACACACATGCCTAAGTAGTTACCTAGTTTTCAATGACCTACATTGGTTTGTGGTCCAGCCATGTCTGGATTTTAAAGTTTTCATCTTTGTTTTCAAATACCTCCCGATGGCCTAATTCCCACACTAGCTCTGTGTACTTCTCCAGCTCTATGGGCCTTGAAATCTCTGCACTTCTTCAATTTTGGCCTCTTGTGCATTTCCAATTCTCTCCACTCCACCTTTGACAGCCACACCTTCAGCTGCCTGTGCCATAAGCCCCAGGATTCTGTACTTCTGCAACTTCCACAACTCCTTATTACTCTCTCCTCCTTCTGTTTTGGGTCATAACCCCTGTTTCCAATCCAGATTAAACAACACATTATCACTTACTTTGCTATGACTTTTCAATATCCATCTGAATAGATGCAGTGTAGCAATTCTTGCAAAAAGCAGGAGGAAAAATCTTCATAGAATCCACACCCCCTTTGTTTCCAACACAAATATCTAACTTCCAATAAGAGTTTAAATGCCCAAAGCCTCTTTGAAAAGTAATGGAAAGAAGATGAGGGGGCAGGGAGTCAGGTGAGTGAGGGGTAGCATGCAACTGTGGGTAAGAGGATAGGGTAGGTCAGGGGGTAGTTGGTATGTTGGATGGTTCGTTGAGTGGGGTCAAGTCAGGATGGGGTTTGGGTGTTGATGGCTCAGGGGGTAGTCAAGATCAAAGAGCTGTTGAGGGGGTGATCTGGCTAGTTAGTCAGAGATCCATAAGGAGTCAGGGGCTTCAACAGGATAGTTACCCTGAAGTTAGAACCAATTTGAACCCTTTTGACATTTCCAGGGGATCTATTAAGTTAAGTAAATTGGAACCAGCTTCGTGACTGTAGCTCACTTACAGATTTTTGCAGAGGGCTGTGGAAAGAGGGTAAATGCCCATTAAATTTTTAAACATCCTAGGCAATTCACTCATAGTCAGTGTGCTGGCACTTCTGAACATGCATCTTTTGGTACTTATAGTCTCTGACTATCTGGAAACCAGAAGACCTGGGCCATTATCTCTTCATGTGAATAAATGTCAAAGTTTGATCGATGTTTCTTCTGTGGTGTTCTCAGGATGGCTTATTACATGAAAGGCACTATATAAATATAGTTGTTATTGCTGTAAAGTACAATCTACTTCAATATTTTTTAAATGAATAGATGAGGGAAACTAGGAATGGCAAAAATGCTGGCCAGCAAGTGACACTCACATCCCGTGTGTGAATACAAAAAATCTTTATAAAATCAATATTTATGTACAGTGCCTCTGTTCACTATTTGCATTTTTTTTTTCACAAACAATAACTTAATACCACTCTATTTTAACATTGTTTAGGATTAAAAATATGTGTACTTGATTTGGCTGCAAATGAGCACAGTATAAGCGACAAAAATTAGGAAAACCCATCATTCAAATGCTGTTCTAAGGGATTTTATTCTGGCTGGTAGATCCTTACAGTCATTAATGTTGTATGAGGTTCTCAAGGGGTTAATATTCATATTACATTGGCTCCACCCATTCTGTTGATGTCACACACGATTTGTGATTGGAGACTCGAAGTTTTACTTCAGTTTTGGGAGGGGCATTTTGATCTGTACCAGCTCCCTTCTGTGTAATGGCACCTGAGCAAATATAGTTGTGCTGACCGCTATCATGCAAGAAACCTTCTTGTTGTCTAAGAACAATGCCTGCTCTGTTGAAATCCTACGGTGGTATATCCGATTAGCTTGTGGAACTTAAGTTGGATCCAAAATTGGCTTTGTGGCAGGAGACAGAAGGTGATGTTATGAAGCTGTTTGTGTGACTGGAGTCTGGTGTGCAAAGTATACCACAGGGATTGGTGCCGGGTTCATTATAATTTGTGATATTCAAAAATGATGTAGATGAGAATGTGGTGGATGATGATAAGTAAGTTTGCGGATAGCACAAAGTTTGGCCATGTGGTTGGCAGTGAACAGGAAGTCCTTAGGTTACAGGAAGATATAAATGGACTGGCAGTTAGAATTTAATCCTGATAAGTGTGAGGTGATGCACTTTAGACGAAGGAACAAGAGAATATTCAATGATTGACAGGACACTATGAAGCTCAAAGGAACAGACGGATCTTGTTTACAGATCCCTGAAGTTGGCAGGCCAGGTAAACAGGCTAAGCAGGTATACAGGACACTTGCCTTTCTGAGTTGAGTCTTAGATTATAAAAGCAGAGAGATTATGTTGGAGCTGTACAGAACCTTGGTGAGGCCACAGCTGGAGTATTGTGTACAGTTCTGGTCAACACACTGTAGGAAGGATGTGATTGCACTGGATGGGGGTACAGAGGAGATTCACCAGGATATCACCCGGGGTGGAACATTTCAAGTATGAAGAGAAACTGGATAAGCTTGAGTTGTTTCCTTTGGAGAAGAGCAAGTTGAGGGGTGTCCTGACAGAGGGGTTTAAGATTATGAGGGACATGGATAGGATGGATAGAAAGCAGCTATTCCCCTTCCTCAAAGGGTCAAGAACAAGCAGTGACACTTTAAAAGTGAAAGGCAAGAGGTTTACAGGGGATTTGAAGAAAATATTTTTCATCCAGAAGGTGGTGAGGGTTTGGAATGCACTGTCTGGGAGGATAGTTGAAGCAGGTAACCTCGCAACCTTTAAAAAGTGCTTGGATGACCATGTTAAGTGTCATAATATTCAAGGCTATGAGCAGGACTAGTGTAGGTGGTAGCATATTTTTGGTAGTACAGACTTGGTGGACTGAAAGGCCTCTTCTGTAATGTATGATTCTATGAACCCTTACCTAATACCACATTACTGGTGAGTACTGGTGAGAGGTGGCAAATACCACATGATGTCATATGAGTGGCCATCTGGGAAAATAGCAGAATTCAGACTATAGATTTGCTAGACAAAGAAGACCAAGGGTTTGCCCTCTACCATCATGTCTGTCACCTGATACAGTTAGTACAGTCAGTGACAAACCACAACAAACAATCTCAGCAGAAGAAGACATGAGTAGAGCCCTCTAAGGCGTTAAGTGTATTGGAAACCTTAGATCTAGCATTACCTTTTTGTTCCCGCAGGCATACTCCACTTACCACAATTCATGTTTTCACTTATTCATTTTGTATCCTTAATGTTGCTTTCCAAAAGAAGTTAATCTAATTTGCATTTGAATCAGTCAATCTAACTGCTTCCATCTTTTTCAATTCTGATGGATGGTCATTATTGACCTGAAACATGAACTCAGTTTCTCTCTCCACAGATGTTGCGAGACTTGCTGAGTAGTTCCAGCACTTTCCTATCTTGTTTCAGCACCCATAGCATTTTAATTTTGCTTCCAAAATCCAAATGGAGGCCGTTGTATAGATTGACTAAAGGGCCTTTAGCAATTGTGCACATCACATTTGAATACAATTGCGTGCAATCCAGTCTTATTAATGTGTGCATTTGTATGACTAGTCTGCATACTGATATGAATGCCATCAGATTTATTGCTATTTCCAGAAACTATGGAAATGATGGCAAGGCTGTTAGAAAGGTCAACATCTGTCTTGTCTTGTTTGCATGACTATGTGTGCTTTTTTGGAAATCATCTGACTTGTAGATCGGCCTAGTTGCCAAACAAGACAATCAAGCATTCCCAATAATTGAATGCTCCTGCTGTTCAACTAAATGGAACCTGGTCCCAAATATCATGCCTTCAGTGGCTGCCATTAGTATTCCTTCTCTTAAAAAAAAACTGCTGCATGGTAGACTCAGGAGTAGACCAGAAATGAAAATTAAAACATAGGAGCTTGTAGTAAGGAAGGAGACCATTTTGCCTAACATGCATATGCCAGCTCTATGGGAAAGCTGAATCAGAGATAGCAGGAACTGCAGATGCTGGAGAATCCGAGACAACAAGGTGCAGAGCTG
>NW_025979972.1:0-5866 GCF_021869965.1 Rhincodon typus | reverse complement strand
CCTTCCTGCTCCTCTGATGCTGCTTGGCCTGCTGTGTTCATCCAGCTGTACACCTTGTTATCTCAGATTCTCCAGCATCTGCAGTTCCTACCATCGCTGTGCCATTGAGGTGGTTTTTGCTTGAATTGTGCTGGCACCAGTGTTATGGATAGTTATATAACTAAGGCAGTGAAGAGGGTTTAAAGGGAATAGTGGGGAAGAGGCATAATGTGAGGGAAGATATGGTAAATGAAAGGAACAGGGCAATGCAAGTGAATGAGATAACAATAAAGTGAAAGAAAAGCTGAGAATGGCAGGAAGGGGGAACAGAGACTATTAAGAGTAGAAGAGCAGATGAGGCCGGAGTTGGCAAACAAAAAAACTAAGATGACAAAAGTAAGGTCTCTATCTCTGAATGCTCATAGCACAAATAACAAAATAGACTAATGTTGGCTTACATGGCAATAAATATATATGATGTGACAGCTATTACAGAAATGTGACTACAATTTGACCAATGCTGGGACCTGAACGTTCATGGTTGCTTGATATTTCAAAAGGACAGGAATCTAGGAAAGGGTAGTGGGGCTGCTCTATTAATTGAGGATGATATTACTATGTTAGTGAGAGATGATTTAATTTTAAAAATCAGATGGAAAATTAGTTTTAGCAAAGATAAGAAACAACAGAGGAAGAAGCCAACTATGGGAGTAGTATACAGTTCTCCTGAGAACAATGGTACTGTGCGACAGGGATTACAAGAAGAAATAACGTGGGCTTCTAAATGAAACAAATATTGTGGGTGGTTTTAATTTACATGCAAACTGGATGAATCAGATCATCAAAGGTAACCTGGAAGCTGTATTTATAAAGTGTGTTTACAACAATTTCTTAGAACAGCACATTCTAGGGCCAATCAAAGATTAAATTATTCTAGACCTATTAGTTTGCAATGAAGAAGGATTAACTAATGATCTGATAGTAAAGGAACCTCTCGGTATTAGTGATCATAATATGATTGAATTTTTCATTGTCTTCGAGAAGGACAAGAGTGGGTCTTAGACAAGTGTTTAAGCTTGAATAACAGTAATTACAATGGTATGAAAACAGAGCTGATTGAAGTGAACTGTGTGAATAGTTTAAGGGGTCAATTAGTAGAAATGCAGTAACATTATGAAATTATTTTGAAACATTATGTTCAGCAAAGGCACAGTCCTGTGATGAAGAAAGACTGAAGAAAATGAACACATCACCTAACTAAGAAGTTAAAGAAAGAATCAAACTTGAAAGAAAAAGCATACAATTCTGTGAATATTAATGCAGGGTCAAAATTTTGGGAAGAATTTAAAAACAAGCAAGAAATGATAGAAAAATAATGAGGGAGAAATTATGGCACCAAAGAAAGCTAGTTAGGTATATAAAAATAGACATAAGAGTTTCTAAAGCAATTTAGAAAAAAGAAGTGTAACTGAGGTGAGCACTGCTCCTCTAGAAAGTTAGTTTGGTGAATTAATAATGGCCAATATGGAAATGTCAGATGAATTGAATTGCCATTTCATGTCTATTTTTACTATAGAACACATATATAACATCCAGAAATACTTGTAAAACAAATGATAAAAGGGAGGGAGGAATTTAAAATAATCCCATCATCAGCAAAAGGGCACTAAAGGCTGACAAATAATCAAGAACTGACTTAATCTGAATGATCATGAAAGATGGAGGTGAGAAAATAGTAGATGCCTTGGCTTTAATTTTCCAAAACTTCCTAGACCCTGGAATGGCCCTATCCGATTGATAGAAAGCGATTGTAACTTCTCCATTCAATAAGGATGGGAGACCGAAAACAAGAAACCTATGGGTCGGTTAGCAAAGATAAGAAACAACAGAGGAAGAAGCCAACTATGGGAGTAGTATACAGTTCTCCTGAGAGCAATGGTACTGTGTGATGGGGATTACAAGAAGAAATAACGTGGGCTTCTAAATGAAACAAATATTGTGGGTGGTTTTAATTTACATGCAAACTGGATGAATCAGATCATCAAAGGTAACCTGCAATCTATCAGATGAAAATACAAGAACAGGAATCTATTTTATCATAGAATTCTTGCTTTGTGGAAACAGGCCATTCAGCTCAACAAATCCACACCAGCTCTCTGAAGAGCATCACACCCTGATTCACTCCACTACTCCATCCCTGTATTTCCCATGGCCAATCCACCTAACCTGCAAATCTTTGCACTGTGGGAGAAAACCAGAGCACCCAGAGAAACTCACGCTGATACATGGAGAATATGCAACCTCCACACAGACAGTTACCCAAGGCTGGAATTGAACCTAGGTCCCTGGTGCTGTAAGGCAGCAGTGCTAACCACTGAGCTATCATGCTGCCCCAACCCCTGTGCTACCCCTAAGGAAGTTATAGTGACTTACTTAGAAAACCTCGATGAAATTAAGCAAAGTTAACCTCCTTTGTGTGGTAGTGGGATTCATATTCTCACCAATTTATTTACATTCAAGGCAGATCGATAGAGTTTTAGGTGTGAAAGGAATAAGGTTTAGGAATTGTAGAGATGGTGTGGGAAGGTGGGGTGAGGTCAAAAGACCTTATTAGGTGTTGAAGCTCTAAGTGGTGCAGTGAGCCAGGAGGCTTGGGTTTAAGAGCCACCAACACCAGAGGTGTGTCAGAACATCTCTGAGCAGGTTGATGAAAATAGTTTCCTCCAGTCTGTACATTGTTCAATAACAGTGAATCTGTCACTTGTTTTATGCCATTGTTTTCTTGAATGGATTGTAAAGGGGCACTGTAGTAGGAACACTCAACACCAATTTCTTCCCATATTTACTGCAGCTACTGCTAAAGCCATGAAATGACAGTTTGTGAAATTAGCATAATTCCTGTCCATATGCTTGTACGACAGGTCCTATTTGAACATGATAATAAACATAAGGGTTTGTCTATTTAAGGCAGAAAGAAAAAACATCTTTCTCACAGAGGGTCAAACTCTTCCTCAAATGGTGGTGGAAGCAAAGTCTTTGAATATTTTTAAGGAAGAAGCTGACAGATTCTTGTTAAACTAGAGGGTGAAAGGTTATTGGAGTTAGATGGGCATGTGGTTTAATCAGGTCAGCCATGATTTTACTGCATGTCAGAGCAGGCCTGAGGGGCCGAATGGCCTGACATTACTCCTAATTTGTCTGTTCCATTGTTTGTGTGCTTAGAGAAGTTAATCAGTTTCTTTAAAAGGTGGTTAAACCTACACAGGCAAAAGGAATTGATGTTTTCCCACAAACGTGCTTCTCAATTTAGGTCAATTGAAGATGTTTTCAATCATAATACTTAATCTATAAATGAAAACAAGAAAATCTATAGCAGCATCTTTGTGCCTCGAATACCTGTAAATAATGCCCTTGGCGTGAAGAAACTGGAGACCAGAAATAATTTCTGCAGCATAAAACCTGTAATGGAACATGAGAAAGTTTATAAGTAACCAAATGCTAAAATGAATGATGAATAAAGGCAAAATACTGCAGATGCTGGAAATCTGAAAGAAACATGAAGACTGGAAAAACTCAGCAAGTCTGTGGTGAGAAAAACACAGTTAACATGTTGAATCTGGTACAAGTCTTCTTCATATAAATGCATATTGCCCTGCTATCACTTTGTCTCGAACTTATTTTCAATTGCTATTATCCCTGCTGCTCTCCCCACTTTTTCAAGGAACTTAGTTTGCTGCGTGACTGTTCTCTTTTTCTGAAGATTTGTTCTGAATGTGTCATCTTCCTTCAAGCACTGGAGACCTCTGACACAATGCTCACCCAGGTTTGCTTGTTTCTGAGTCGCTAGTCTGTGGGTTCCTACTGTGGGGCCCCAAGCACAAAATCTACGTACTTTCAGGGGGAGTGCTGCACATTTGGAAGTGGTTCTTTTGTATGAAACATTAATCTTAAGATCCCTCAAGTGGTTGCAAAAATCCCCTGGTACAATTTCAAAGAAGGACAGGAATCCTCTTCTTGGTATCCTGATCAATATCTGTCCTTCAATCAACGCCTAAAAACAGATTAAATGGCCAACATGGGTTATATTATTTTGGAACTTTGTGTGCAATTTGGCTCCTGCATTAATGCTACATTACAACAAGTGACTATCCTTGAAAAGTTCTCTCTGGGTTGTTAAAAGGTTTTGGGAAGGTTCCTAAAGTTGTGAAAGATGCTAAAGAAATGCACCTTACTAAAACACATCCAGGCAGAATGCGCTTTCAGTTTAATGTCTCATCTGAAAGGCAGCACTTCTGACATTTCAGCACTGCCTGAGTTTTGAACTGCTGTGTCAGCCTCAAATTTTGCACTAGACTGCTGGAGAGGGATTCAACCTTTGGAGCCAGAGGCAAGAGAGTTACAAAGCAAGAGAGTGACCATTTTGCAAAGTTATACTTAGAAAAGCAAGGAACCAAAACCAAATATGGAATTTTTGGCCACAATCCTGGTCGGAAGAGTGAACCAGAGATGTTCAGTTACATTTAGGCAGGGCCAGCAAGTTGTTGGGCTTCAGTAAAGGAAACTAAATAAGGTACTGATTTTTTACTAATTAAAAAGCTTTGTGTATGTGGCTCACAATGGGTTCATTTCATTCTTCTACATCACACAACGTTTTATACACTATACCAGCTTGTTTTTGCTTAACAACTGTTAAAGCGATTGAGCGATGGGTCATATGGGAAGCCCATTACTCTAGTGAGGACCTATGAAGTAAAAAATACATGTACATTGCAGTATCTTGCAGCTTCAGAATACATTTTCCGGATGGTCAAGCCCAAAGAGCAAGTAGTGACTTACTGAACTTTTGAAGTTCACAAAAGTTCTAATTTTGCCCCCATAAGTGGCAGAGTGTTATGGAATACCTTTTTTCACAATGACCAAAAATAAGCTAATAATAAGTTTGAAGACACATTATATAATACTTTCTAGAGGAATGTCACCGAAATATGTTAAACAGGTGAATATTGTTCAGTGTGCCTTCAATGCAAATTGAATCAACAATGATTATGGAAGAATTGGAGGTCTGAAACTCCTGATTCTCCAATGCGATTTCATGGTTTTGTACGAATTCCCAAAACCAGGCACAAGACATTGATATGAGGCTGGAGAAAGGAGGAGTCAGATTGAAATGGGGCCTGAAAATGATCCAAATGCAGACTGTCTTCCACTGTACCTTCATTACAGAATTTTCATGGCACAGAAGGAGACCATTCAGCCCACTGGGTCTGTACTGGCTTTTCAAATGAGTCTGGTAGCAACCTCCTGCTTCTCACTCATACCCTTGCATGCTATTTATATCCAAATAATCATCCAATGCCCTATTCGGTGACACAGGATGGCATTCAGTTAACTATGCCCATGTTGGCTCTTTTGCAGAACTATCCATCTGTCTTTTCCTTTCCCATGGTTTATACATCCCTCTTTACTGAGCCATTCAGTCAGCACTTTTACTCAATCTGTTAACAAAAAGCGGCAATAATAGGACAAATCTAAATAAGACCTGTGATCTCGGTTTTTTTGTTGACATTTATCATTTATTGATTTAATTGTAGATTTAAGGTGAAAGATATTTAACATTAGGAGGAAATAGGAGGATACAGGAGGATACATAGCACAGAGGCAGTGACCCTACCACTAGACTGAGAGAGCCAGGTTCAAGACCCACCTGCTTCAGTAGGTATGTCATAACGTCGCTGAACAGGTTGATTAGGAAAACAGGTTTTTTTTTAAAAAAAGGATATCTAATTCTGAAACCTGACCCAAATCTGTACGGGGGTAGTAGGAACTGCAGATGCTGGAGAATCTGAGATAACAAGATGTAGAGCTGGATGAACACAGCAGGCCAAGC
>NW_025979971.1:0-5866 GCF_021869965.1 Rhincodon typus | reverse complement strand
CTGCTCCTATGATGCTGCTTGGCCTGCTGTGTTCATCCAGTCCTGCACCTTGTTGTCTCAGATAGTAGACCCTGCTTCCCAGCTTTCAGTGCTCCTCCAGCTATTACTTACTTACTATTTACTCAAGTCACGCGAGCTCCAGAGTTGTGTAGTAACATCACTGAACTGATTGATTAGAAAATAGCTAATTACAGTGTTACTACAGGCCTGGATTGGCTGTGAATTAATTATATTTGTCCCCACAGGACAAATGGGAGCTGCTCAGTACAAGCGGGAAGTCTGTAGAACTTTACCATCACATCAGCCTGATGACATTGGACAGCATTCTGAAATGTGCCTTCAGTTTTCACAGCAACTGTCAGCTTGGAAGGTTAGGATTTGAAAGATTTCAGAAGTAACTTTTATACATTGTTTTGACTAATAGTAGTTTCTCAAAGATAAAATGTGAATTTCTCTCTCCTTCTGTAGCTGTCTCTCTTCATCTTTCATGGTTCAATTTTTTTCTTCCCCTTATTAGTCTTATAATGAAAGTGAACAAAGCTGAGCTTACTAATATCTAGTTCCTCTCTGCTATATTAAACTGTTGATTTTAATTTTTATTCTTTTATTTAAAAAAGCAATGACAGAAATTCAAATGATAACATCATGTAGTTTTTTTTTGTAGATAGTTTGCTTTTCATTTTGCCTCCTTTCTTTCTCCATCTCTCTCTTTTGCCCCATGTAAGATTCATACACTTTTCTAGTTCTCATCAATGTTTGACTTCTTTCTTCTGGGGATATTTTAAATGAGAATGGTTTCTGGGAGTACTTAGTTTGGGAATGGGGACAGGAGTAATTGGGGCTAGTGTTAGATTTAAGATGGTTGCAACACAGTTGAACTGGGGTGTTCAGCATAGCTGCTACTGATCATATCTCATTGTGACCGTCTTTTCATTACTGAGATGAGTAGTTTGAGTTGAGACCTGGCGCGCCATACCTGCTTTGGTAAAAAATGCCCCGAATAGCATAATTTTCATTCTGGGGAGAGAGGGTATAGGCACAGGATGGAGTTTACCTTTCAATGCTGGACGGCGTCACAGCGTAGCTAAGTGCTGAAACAGGAAGTTAAAAGACCCATTTCTGTCCCCTGAGAGTTTGTCCCATTTGTTTGTTACATTTTTGAGCATCTCGCCCTCATTCTTCATACTCCATCACCACTCACTCACTCCCCATGCCACCATAATTTCCAACATAATTGTTGGAAAGTAAAATTGGAGGTTCCTACAACTCTGCAAAAATGTCAATGAAGCAGATCACTAAAGCATCAATAACATAAACTTTAAGTAATCCACACCTCTTAGGCTTGTGCAAATAAACATTGAGGCATTGACAAAAGAGATTACAGTGAAACAAAACTCAACTTCATAAAGATGTCAATCAAGCAAAGCCACCAACTCTAGTCAGCTGTGAACATGAAACCTAAGGGAAGATTTAACAGTTTTATGGATGATAAGTGTTAGTTTCAGTTGTTTAAATATTGCTGAACAGGATAAACCAATCCGTCAGCAATTGGACTGTATCACTGAGAGCCATGAAGAATCCATGGAGACAGAAGGAGGAGAATGCCCTTGATGGGTGGAAATACTGCATATAAAGCTGGAGCAATTTTTAGAGTAGAACTAGCATGCCAAAAGATTAAAACCATGATCAAACAAGAAGGATTAACCTTTCACTTCTTAAACGGTAACAAAGTACCCAACACAGTAGCAGCTAGAAAAATGTTGAAAGAAGTGATTGTAAAAAGATAATAACAATGATTTCCTTTAAATTTAGAAATGAATTTTTGGATAAAGGTAGGACTGTTGCTTGAAATACCTAAAACATACAGCAATGGAAACAAGCATCCATCACACTTTGTTAATCTTGCGATTACCCTACAATTTGTGAGGTTTGTAGGTAGAGTGCGTATTATTGAGTTGCCACTTAATACCACTTGCTCTTTGTCCTACTGAACAACATTTAAATTTGACAGCCCCAAGATCTCCACCAGAATCAAAGTTGAGCTAATTCAGTAAATAAAGAACTTGACCACCTCTCCTAAAGCAATGAATCACAAAACTTGAAACTGTGGAACCATGTACATACCTGTGAGTTAAACTGGGAAGTTAATTTGGTTACTTGTTTGCATGTTAGAATTACTTTTGAACTTGTCAGATTTTGACAACCGGTGTCATCATTCCATCATCAGTTTTTCAAAATTTTCTGGTTGTCATATTTGCATTTGAATGGATATTTAACAATCAGGATAACCTTGTGACGGGAATTTAGGGGATTGACAGGAGTTGGGGAGGCTGCAGTTGAGAGCAAGAACAGACCCCTTGTCCTTATATGACTTCTACTTCAATGAGAAGAGATTGAAATGGGCAAACAGTGAGGTGAACTCAATTCTTTTCATATGCAGAAATCACAAAAATTCAGAAGCAAATAAGAGGCAATTTTGAAGTGAGGCAGTGAAATAAAGATCGAACCCCAGTTGACTGCCTGGGTCTGAACTCTGGGGAATGCTGTACCTGTCAATGTAGGCAAACTTGGGAGTGAACAGAATAGGTGATTGAACAAGACCTGATGTAAAGAAACCTCACCTCGAGTGGAAGATAAATCTAATGTGGATTCCTGCTGCTCTTTCATGGGTCTCACTTAGCTAGATTTGAACCTATAATTCAGAGAATCTTTCTGGGATTGATTTTAATCAAAGCAGGTTTAAAGCAGAAGCGAGTGCAGAATCAGAGCAAAATTCATTATTAGGTTAAGTTTCAGGTCCAGTGGATTTCTACTCCATGGCTCATTCAAATGCCAAACCGCAGAAAAATCAGAGCATCTTCCAGTGTGAGTAGATCAGATGGTCAATTAGTGGCGAGGAGGGGATTTCTGGAAGGTCTCAAGGAACATTAGCGATTCTACTTTCAAGAAGAAAAGAACTGACATCCATCTTAGGAATAAATTTGTGATCAAATGCAAGTAATGTAAGTCAGCCCATGATATTTCATCCTTTGGATTTCCAATCTGCGTTCGTTAGGAGTGTTACCTTTTATTAACCAATTCAGAAACACTTCTGGTTAATTACTTTTGAAATATGCTCACTCCTCTTGTATAAACAAAGATAGTGATCAATTTACACACAGCAAGTTCCCACAAGAGTAACAAATTGACTAGTTAAAAAATACTGATTAGCACTTTTCACAACTTATGGATATCCCAAAGATGATAGTAAATCCAACTTCTACTCAGCGAAATTTTATATTATTTTTATGATACCATGTAAGTTGAGCCTCTTTTAACCAGTATACATGAATGTAAATATCAGTAGCACATCTTCATGATGTGTGTCAATTCTTTTATCTGAATTCTGTTTTCATTTTCCAGTAATAACTCATATATTCAGGCTGTCTATGAACTTGGATTCCTTGCAAGTGAACGATTTAGAACCTTCCAGCATCATTATGACCTTATCTACTACCTCACCCCTAATGGAATCAGATTCCGGAGAGCCTGCAATTTGGCACATGAACACACAGGTAAGCAGGAATTACCAACAGGCCAGAGTCAGCCAATGCCAAACTGCACAATTAGCTATAGACTTCAAAAGAGTATCAGAATGAAGAGATATAAAGCCATTTAGCCAGTTCTCTATTTAATATATATTCAAAACATTCACTTGGATGTTGCACGAGAATGGATGGGATTGAGACATGCCTGATATTGGGCCTTGGGCCTCGATAAGTGAATTTATCAACGAATAATGAGAATGGTGCAATGGTAGGATATGCCATTTGAATGTGATGTTGCTCGACATCCTGCACTGCACCTCTTTTCTTGTGAAAACACTTCTGGTATTTACCCTACTGCAATTCTTCCGTTTACTTCATGAGCATATATCTGGAGATCTCCTGCAGTGCACACCTACGCCCACCCCATAGGAAAAACGGATTCCTTACCACATCTTGCACAAAGACCTCTGAAACACTTGGTGCTGTACTCTCATGTGTTCAGTCATTACTCAATGTATCAACTCACAGCTTCCATTTTCAAGTGATTCCCACTACCTTTTGCAACCACTATCCATCTTCCTTTTAAAAGTTACAGACTGCCTTTGGGGGCCTTACTCAATATTGGACCCAAAGCTGCCTGCATGGAGTAATAATGCAAAGCAGTAGGTTCCCTGAATTTACTGTGCTGTCTAGAATGAAATGAATGGTCATGGACTAACCATGTACCAAGATCCCTGTACATGTTTTCTATGGTTAGTCAATTTCTCCCCCTTGAGTTTCCGGCTTTCGCTCATTCCATGCTCACCAATCTCACCACAGATCCTTTGACACCTTCCAAACCCACAACCTCAATAACCTAGTAGCAGCCAATGAATGGGAACACCACCATATGCAAATTTCCCGCCATGCCACATAATATCCTGACTTGGAACTATATCAATATTCCTTCATTGTCATGTGGCCCAAATCCCGGAAGCCCTTGCTAACAGCACTGAGGGTGTCCTTACACTGCGTGGACTACAATGGTTCAGCCATAACCACATCCCATGAATGAACCGAAACATTACTTCTACCTGGTGTCCCACTGGTTAAGTATGTTGACACTCCATACCACATTGTCCAGTTCCAGGCCATGTTTTTCAACCAATCTTTCCTCACACTTATCTCCATCCTTTGTTGCCATCAGTAATGTATAATTTAGGCTGACAAATTCTATGCATCCTTCACCTGGGACATTTATCTAAATTAAACTATTCTTTTGCTAGATAAAGTAATTCACCAGAGGAAGGAGGCACTGAAAGATGAAAAGGAACTTGAACGAATCAAAGAAAAGAAGCATCGTGACTTCTTAGATATTCTTCTGTGTTCACGGGTCAGTTCCTACAAATAATCTTGCTTATGTACATTGATTTTTATGCTGGGGGGAGTAGGCCAAACTGATCATTGTGACATTTCCTAAAATATCTGTGGTGCAGCTTGTCTCTTCATTTTAGAAGGTGTGTGGTGTTTTATAATGGTGGTAAGGATCTAAAAGGATTAATGTTGTGGATTGCCTTAAGCCCCAGGCCTCCTGTCTCAGTGGTAGTAATGCTACTACTACACCATAAGAGTCCCTGCCATCTAAATCTTCGTTATAGTCTCCATAACAATGTTAATCACATTAGTTTAACTTCTAACTAGTTGCTATCAAGCAATAAACTACATCTTGTTTAAGACAAGAGGCTCTTCTCATTAGATTACCAAGTTGTTTTCCTCTAATACGTTAGACCAACAGATCTTGTAGATTTCTACCAGGAAAGAAGATGGTAGCAGCAAATCTACCAGATAAATGAGCAATAGAACAGAAAGCTCATAAAACAATTGATGTGTTCCTGCCCATAATTGCAAGGAAGTAAAGGAAGAGTGTTACTTGACCTGCCTTTATCAGATGACATTTTTTCCGATACATATCTACAGTCAAAGAGAATGAGAGAGGCCACACGTGGTGTGCCACTGTCACCTCCCTCCACAACCAACTGGATTTTTTTTCTCAGGTTTTATTTGTATTTTATCCAACGGATGGTGAAGGTTGATCTCATTGACATTGCCCCGTTTCAATATCTGGCTCACTTCATCGGGCAACTCCCAGATCTTCCATTTGAAGATGCATATTTAAAGTACCGCAGATCACACAAAACAGCCATCCAGTTCAACCACTTAGCAATCTACGCAATAAGCCAAACTCCTCTTCATTACTTCAGAGATAGTAGGAACTGCAGATGCTGGAGAATCTGAGATTACAAGGTGTAGAGCTGGATGAACACAGCAGGCCAAGCAGCATCAGAGGAGCAGGAAAGCTG
>NW_025979970.1:5152-5867 GCF_021869965.1 Rhincodon typus | reverse complement strand
CCTTTCCAACACTTTACCCACAACCGAAGTAAGGCTCACTGGTCTATAATTACCAGGGTTATAAAAGTCCCCTGGTACAGCTTCTTCAGTTACAGTTCTTAGAACAATAGAGAAGTTAAAAGTCCTGCATAGCAGATTTTAGAAATAAATTATAAAATGGAGGAAAAAGAAGTTCAGAACGGTGATCTTCCAAACCAGTCCATGCTGTCACCTACCACCCACCTACACCAGCCCTTGGCTGCAGACTGCACTGGGCTTCATCTCAAGGTTCATGAAGCTGGGAGATTGCTCTGGAATCACCTCAAGACTGGAAGCCCACGCTGAGGCCATCTCTGGCTGAGAGACAACTACATTCGGCCCGTGAGAGACAACCACACCAGGCCGAGAGACCCCTACGCCAGGCCGAGAGACCCCCACACCAGGTCGAGAGTCCCCTACGCCAGGCCGAGAGACCCCCACACCAGGCCAAGAGTCCCCAACACCAGGCCGAGAGACTCCCAAACCAGGCCAAGAGACCCCCATACCAGGCTGAGAAACTACCACGCTGGGCCCCTGAGAGAACCCCATACCAGGCCGAATGACCCCCACATTGGTTCCGTGAGAGACCCCCATACCAGGCCGAGAGACTCCCATACCAGGCCAAGAGACCCCGTACCAGGCCGTGTGAACCCCTCACCAAGGCCGAGAGACCCCCACACCAGACCGAGAGACCCCC
>NW_025979970.1:0-5142 GCF_021869965.1 Rhincodon typus | reverse complement strand
CCCCTCACCAAGGCCGAGAGACCCCCACACCAGACCGAGAGACCCCCACACTGGGCCCCTGAGAGACCCCCACACCAGGCCGAGAGACCCCCACACCAGGCCGAGAGACCCCCACACTGGGCCCCTGAGAGACCCCCATACCAGGAAAAGAGACTCCCATGCCAGGCCGAGAGACCCCCACACCAGGCCGAGAGACTCCCATACCAGGCTGAGAGACTAACATACTGGGCCCCTCAGAGAACCCCACACTTGGCCGAGAGACGACAACACTGTGTCCCGGAGACCCGCATACCGGGCCGAGAGACCCCCACACCAGGCCAAGAGACTCCCACATCAGGCCGAGAGACCCCCACACCAGACCGAGAGACCCCAACACTGGGCCCCTGAGAGACCCCCACACCAGATCGAGAGATCCCCACACCAGCACGAGAGACTCCCATACCAGGCCGAGAGAATACCTCGCCAGGCCGAGAGACTCCCACACCAGGCTGAGCGACTACCATGCTGGGCCCCTGAGAGACCCCCACACCAGGCCGAGAGACTCACACACCAGGCCGAGAGACCCCCACACCAGGCCGAGAGACCCCCAAACTGGGCCCCTGAGAGTTCCGAGGCTGCGAGGTCAGAAGCTATGAGATCGGAAGCCAGGAGGGTAGGAGATGGCCTAGTGGTGTTATTGCTCGACAATTAATCCAGAAACCCAGCTGATGTTCTGGAGACCCGGATTCGAATCCCACCACAGCAGATGGTGGAATTGGTATTCAAATTTAAAAAAAAAGTCTGGATTTAATAATCTATTAATCACCATTAAATCATTGCTGATTGTTGGAAAAACCCATCTGGTTCACTAATGTTCTTTAGGGAAGGAAACTGCCATCCTTACCTGGTCTGGCCTACATGTGACTCCAGACCCACAGCAATGTGGTTGACTCTCAGTTGCCCTCTGAAATGGCCGAGCAATCCACTCAGTTGTACCAATCACTACAAAGACTCAAAGAAATGAAACTGAACGGATCATCTAACATCGACCTAGGCACCGCAAAAGACAACGGCAGAACCAGTCCTGTCGACCCTGCAAAGTCCTCCTCACTAACATCTGGGGGTTAGTGCCAACATTGGGAGAGCTGTCTCACAGACGAGTTAAGCAACAGCCTGACACAGTCATACTCTCAGAATCATACTTTACAGACGATGTCCCAGACACCACCATCACCATCACCGTCCCTGGATATGTCCTGTCCCACTGGCAGGACAGACCCAGCAGAGGGTGCGGGGGCACAGTGGGATACAGTTGGGAGAGTGTTGCTCTCGGAGTCCTCAACATTGACTCCGGACCCCATGAAGTCTCATGGCTTCAGGTCAAACATGGGCAAGGAAACCTCCTGCTGATTACCACACACTGTCCTCCCTCAGCTGATGAATCTATATTCCTCAATGTCGAAGAACACCGAGAGGAAGCACTGAGGATGGTGAGGGCACAAAATGTACTCTGGGTGGGGGATTTCAATGTCCACCACCAAGAGTGGCTCGGTAGCAGTATTACTGATCGAGCTGGTCGGGTCCTAAAGGACATAGCTGCTACACTGGGTCTGCGGCAGGTGGTGAGGGAACCAACATGAGGGAAAAACATACTTAACCTCATCGTTACCAATCTGCTGCAGATGTATCTGTCCATGACAGTATCGGTAAGAGTGACCATCGCACAGTCCTTGTGGAGACAAAGTCCCGCCTTCACATTGAGAACAACCTCCATCATGTTGTGTGGCACTATCACCGTGCTAACTGGGACAGACTTGGCACAGATCTAGCAACTCCAGACTGGGTATCCATGAGGCGTGTGGACCATCACCAGCAGCAGAATTGTACTCCAGCACAATCTGTAACCTCATGGCCCGGCATATCCCCCACTCAACCATTACCATCAAGCCAGGGGATCAACCCTGGTTCAATGGAGAGTGCAGGAGGGCACGCCAGGAGCAGCACCAGGCATACCTGAAGATGAGGTGTCAACCTGGTGAAGCCACCAAACAGGATTATTTGCACACCAAACAGCGAAAGCAGCAAGTGATAGACAGAGCTAAGTGATCCCACAACCAACGGATCAGATCTAAGCTCTGCAGTCCTGCCACATCCAGTCGTGAATGGTAGTGGACAATTAAACAACTCACTGGAGGAGGAGTCTCCACAAATATCCCCATCCTCAATGATGGAAGAGCCCAGCATATCAGTGCAAAAGATAAGGCTGAAGCATTCGCAGCAATCTTCAGCCAGAAGTGCTGAGTGGATGATCCATCTCGGCCTCCTCCAGTGGTCCCCAGCATCACAGATACCAGTCTTTAGCCAATTCGATTCGCTCAAGAAACGGTTGGAGACACTGGATACTGCAAAGGCTATGGGCCCTGACAACATTCCAGCAATGGTACTGAAGACTTGTGCTCCAGAACTTACCGTTCCCCGAGGCAAGTTGTTCCAGTACAGTTACAACACTGGGATCTATACGACAATGTGGAAAATTGCCCAGGTATGTCCTGTACACAAAAAGCAGGACAAATCCAACCCGGCCAATTACCGCCCCATCAGTCTCCTCTCGATCATCAGTAAAGTGATGGAAGGTGTCAGTAACAGCGCTATCAAGCAGTACCTGCTCAGAAATAACCTGCTCAGTGACGCCCAGTTTGGGTTCTGCCAGGGCCACTCAGCTCCTGACCTCATTACAACCTTGGTTCAAACATGGGCAAAAGAGCTGAATTCCAGAGGTGAGGTGAGAGTGACAGCCCTTGATATCAAGGCTGCATTCGACCAAGTGTGGCATCAAAGAGCCCTGGCAAAACTGGAATCAATGGGTATCAGGGGGCAAACGCTCTGGTGGTTGGAGTCATACCTGACACATAGGAAGATGGTCGTGGTTGTGGGAGGTCAGTCATCTCAGTTCCAGGACATCTCTGCAGGAGTTCCTCAGGGTAGTGTCCTCAGCCCAACCATCTTCAACTGCTTCATCAATGACCTTCCCTCCATCATAAGGTCAGAAATGGGGATGTTCGCCGATGATTGCACAATGTTCAGCTCCATTCATGACTCCTCAGATACTGAAGCAGTCCATGGTCACATACAACAAGATCTGGGCAATATCCAGGCTTGGGCTGACAAGTGGCAAATGACATTTGCGTCTCACAAATGCCAGGCTATGACCATCACCAATAAGAGACAATCTAACCACCGCCCCTTGACATTCAATGGTGTTACCATCACTGAATCCCCCCACTATCAACATCCTGGGGGTTAGCATTGACCAGAAAGTCAACTGGACTCACCACATTAACACAGCGGCTCGAAGAGCAGGCCAGAAGCTGGGAATACTGCAGCGAGTAACTCACCTCCTCACTCCTCAAACCCTGTCCACCATCGACAAGGCACAAGTCAGGAGTGTGTTGGAATACTCCCCACTTGCCTGGATGAGTGTAGCCCCAACAACACTCAAGAAGCTTGACATCATCCAGGTCAAAGCAGCTGCTTGATTGGCACTACATCTACAAGCATTTACTCCCTCCACAACCAACGCTCAGTAGCAGCAGTGTGTACTATATACAAGATGCACTGCAGAAATTCATCAAAGATCCTCAGACAGCACCTTCCAAACCCACGACCACTTCCATCTAAAACGACAAGGGCAGCAGATACATGGGAACACCACCCCCTCCAAGTTCCTCTCAAAGTCACTCACCATCCTGACTGGGAAATATTTCGCAGTTCCTTCACTGTCGCTGGGTCAAAAACCTGGAATTCCCTCCCTAAGGGCACTGTGGGTCAACGCACAGCAGGAGGACTGCAGTGGTTAAAGAAGGCAGCTCACCCCCACCTTCTCAAGGGGCAACTCAGGATGGGCAAGAAATGCTGGCCTAGCCAGCAACGCCCACATCCCACAAAAAATGAATAGAAAAAAAAAGGCTGGGAGATCAGGGGCTGGGAGTTCCAAGGCCGGGAGGTCAGAGACTGGGAGGTCGGAGGCCGGGAGGTCAGGGCCAGGGAGTTCCGAGGCCGGGAGGTTGAGAGGAAAAAAGTGGAGAAAAAAAAGACAAAAGAGAAGAAAAAAAGAAAAATAATGAAAAGGAACAGGTGGAGTGGATGAGTTCTGGCTGATGCGTCCTGCTCCACCATCGTAATACCATATGGGTGGTGAGGAGATGTTGCCTGGACTGGAGAGTTTCAGAAGATTGGACAGACTGGGGTTGTTCTCCTTAGAACAGAGCAGATTGAGAAGGGACAGGATGGAGACGTGTAAAATGATGAGGGGCATAAAAGAGTAGACAGGAAGAAAGTATTCCTCTTGACGGGGGATTCAGTGACAGGGGAGCACAGATGTAAGGTAAGGAGCAGAAGGTTTAAAAGGGAGAAACTGTTTTCACCCAGAGGGTGGTGAAAATCTGGAAGTCACTGCCTTTCAGGGTGGGTGAAGGGGAAAACCCCACAATGTTTATTTAAGAAGTATTTAAGAAGTTGGCTAAGGTGGGTACGTTAACAACATTTAAAAGGCATTTGGACAAATACATGGATAGGAAAGGTTTAGAAGGATATGGGCCAAGTGTGGATGGACCAGTTTGGGCTGAAGGGCCTGTCTCTAAGCTGTAGGACTCTATGATTCTAAGTATTTAAATGTGCACTTGCAATGCCAAGGCATACAAGGCTATAATGCGAAATGGAATTAGAATAGTTAGGCACTTATTTTTGACTGGCGCAGACTTATTGGGTTGAATAACTTTTTCTGTGCTGTACTGTGTGTATCTGTGTGAGTGTATGTGTGAGTGTGTTTGTGTGTGGGTTTGTGTGTGTGTGGGTGTATCTGTGTGTGTGTGTGTGTGTGTGTGTGTTTGTGTGTGGGTGTGTGTTTGTGTGTGGGTGTATATGTGTGTGTGTACGTGTATGTGTGTGTGTGGGTGTATATGTGTGTGATTACATGTGTGTGTGAGTGTGTGTGTGTATATGTGTGTGATTACGTGTGTGTGTGTGTGTGTATGTGTGTGTGTGTGTGTGTGTGTGAGCATGTGTGTGTGAGAGTGTGTGTGTGAGAGTGTGTGTGTGAGAGTGTGTGTGTGTGTGAGTGTGTGTGTGTGAGACTGTGTGTGTGTGTATATGTGTGTGTGTGTG
>NW_025979969.1:0-5867 GCF_021869965.1 Rhincodon typus | reverse complement strand
CATCCAGTTCTACACCTTGTTATCTCAGACTCCAGTTCCTACTATCTCACCTTCGTACCTAAGATGGTGCCGGAAATGGCAGCATTGTAAACTTTTCACTGTACTCCTGTATCGCTGTACTCGAGTACATGTGACAATCAAACCTAATTCCAATACCAAACGTTTGTTAGCTCCATCTCACACATATAGCACTGCTGCAAGCCTCACACCTATATCTCCTCGAATCCTCACGGGACCCGCAACCCAACTACGACAGCCACGTCACCCAAACATCTCGCACAACATTCATGATGCAATTCCCTCTCTGTTAAAGGACAAAGTGTTAACAACAAGCTCCAAGAAACTGTTGCACAGACTAGAAAGAGGGCCATTTGTAATTTAATGTGCAAAGAAAGAAGGTAGTACAATATGCCATTATTTTCAATGTTTTGTTTGTTTATTTATCGTTATGTATTGATTTTGTGGAAAGGGAAAAGGGGGATCTGTTATCATCTAATATGGCCTGAAAGAACATCTACGACTGAATGGAATTTGGGAAGAAGAGATGGATATATTAATTCAGGGATAATTGGGTGGGAACTGGCTGTATAAAAATGGGGTGGGGGGCTAGTAATCAGTGACAGGTGAGTTTTACAGAGTGGGTTAGCACAAATAAAACTCTCGGACTCTCTTATGGTGTAGTGGTAGTGTCCCTACCCCCTGGACCAGGAGGCCGAGGTTCAAGTGCCACCTGCTTCGGAAATGTGTCATAACATCTCTGAACAGGTTGATTAGAAAAATAGGTTAAATAGAAGATAAAGAGCTCTTACAGGCAGCGTGGATTTGAGCTCTGCCTAAACACAGTTACCATTTAGAGTATACTTGCTCAAGCTACCCAGAGAGGTCCAGGTGCAAACATCAAGCAAGTGCTGGAGAAACTCAGCAGGTCTGGCAGCATAGGTGGAGAGAGAAACGCAGTTAACATTTCAAGTCTGGCATGACTCTTCCTCAGAAATGGATGGTTTTGAAAAGATTTTTTTTATACTTTTGGTAGAGACAGAGGAACAAGAGAGCAGATGGCATAGTCCCTTTTATTCTTTAACAGGATGAGGGCATCGTTGGCTGAGCAGCATTTATTGCCCATCCAGCAGTTCAGAGTCAACGACATTGCTGTGGGTCTGGAGTCACATGTAGGCCAGACCGGGTAAGGATGGCAGTTTCCTTCCCTAAAGGACATTAGTGAACCAGATTGGTTTACCCCCACAATCAGCAATGGATTCATCGTTAGATTCTTAATTCCAGGCATTTTATTGAATTCAAATTTCATCGTCTGGGATTTGAACCCAGGTCCTCAGAGTGTTTCCTGGGTCTCTGGATTAACAGTCCAGCAATAATACCACTAGGCCATTGTCTTCCCCATGTTAGACACGACTAACTTTTTGTCTTTTGCATTGAGTCTGGACATCATCTGCCCTCTTGCCCCTGCTCTGTCTCTGTCAGAAATATATTAAAAAACTATTTCTACCACCTTTCAGTTCCATAGAAGGATCATTCCAGACTCAAAACATTAACCCTGTTTCTCTCTTCACAGATGCTGCCAGACCAGCTGAGTTTTGCCAGTGCTTTCTGTATTTGTTTCCAATTTCAGATTATTTGAGGTCCAGGTGAATCTGTTGTTGAGCTCCTTGAAGGACATGGTGTCGGCCTTTATTGGAAAGGCCATTGCTGAAACAATGAACCTTTTGTCTTCCCCCTCATTCACTTCCCACTGTTTCATGTATCTTTTCCCAAGCCCGGGATATGTATCCCGTCCACCAGGCAGAAGGGAGAGGTGTATGGTAACACAGCCTCTTGTGTTTTCACACTCACAACCATCAACATAGACACTGACATGGGATCATTTCGAGATAGCTCTTTTTAAAAATCATTCATGGGATGTAGCAATGGCCTAGTAGTATTATTGCTGGACTGTTAATCCAGAGACCCAGATAATGTTCTGGGGAACTGGGTTCGAATCCTGCCATGGCAGATGGTGGAATTTGAATTCTATAAATATATCTAGAGTTAAGAATCTAATGATGACCATGAATCCATTGTCTATTGTCAGGAAAAACCCACCTGGTTCACTAATGTGCTATAGGGAAGGAAACTGCCATCCTTACCTCCTCTGGCCTACATATGACTCCAGACCCACAGTAATGTGGTTGACTCTGAGCTGCCCTCCGGGCATTTAGGGATAGACAATAAATGCTGCCTAGCCAGCGATGTCCTCATCCCGTTAATGAATAAAAAAAATTGTGGGCATCACTGGCTAGGCCAAACTTTATTGCTCATCCCAGATACAGTGAAGAGTCAACCAAATTGTTGTGGGTCTGGAGTCACACGTAATCCAGACAAGTTTCCTTCCTTAAAGGACATCAGTGAACCAGATAGGTTTTCTCCAACAATGAACATTGGATGCATAGTCACCATTAGATTCTTAATTCTAGACTTTGAGTGAATTCAAATTCTACCATCTTCTACGGCAGAATTCAAACCTAGGTCCCCAGAATATTATTACTTGGGTCTCTGGATTAACAGTCCATCAATAATACCAGTAGGCCATCACCTCCCCATGCATACGTTGAGACACTGAACCTGAGGGCACTGCAGCCAGGGCAGAGGGCAAGGATAGTGCATTTGACAGCTGCCTGGCAGGGTGAGCATTCACACAGGTCTTGCTGCAGAGGATTCAGACGAGGTCTTTGATGGGGCAGCTACTGGGAGGCTGATGATGGGCATTCACAATGAGGTGTTTGGTACATTGGCTCTCCTACATCCTGCAGTTACCTGGAGGAGCCTGTTCACCAACTTGATGGAAGACATTGCACAGAGCTTTGAGTCCAACATCCTAATGTGGAAAGGGTGGCCAACTCCCTGAGCCCGTTGGTGTACTCGACATTGTCTGATGAGCAATGTCCAAGCACCTCATTGCAGCAGAAGTGCTGTCCCCCTAATCTCTGAGGACAGTATTGGGGTCTGAGGCTGCTGCTTACAGGTATGCAGAGACATCAGGGGACCTCTATAATCTGTTGTCCAGTAAATCTCTATAGAGTCTTTCTCACCTTCTACCCTCTGACCCTCTCTTCCAGCAGCTCTGTGTGAGCTGTGCTCATCCTCCTGGTTACAACGAAGAGAAGGAACTTGGCCACTCATAATGAGAGCATGCTGTTACTTTCAGAATCCTTGGGGGTCAAATAATGGCCCTCCAGCTACATCCTAATTTTGCCAAAGTATGGAAAGCACAAACCACTTGCAGCAACTAGCCAGAGAAAATAATCCAGCAAATATTGGATGAAACAGGTGACAACCTCTTCAATTGGATCTTCCTGCTTTTCAGTTCTCTGAAGCTCAGAGGGAGCATCAGATTGCCCATTCCCCCAAACCCCCAACCACCCCCCCACCACCCCACCACCCTTCACCCATAATAGACAAACAGTAGGCAGTGACAATCACAATTTCACACTCAGGGTACATGGGACCCAGTTCTCACTGATGAAGCGGTCTGTGTGAAGGCAGTGTGCATGGAACAGAGAAAGCTGGGGTCAGTCCACACACAGCAACAACAGAGCTGAGATGGGAGTCTGGGTGAACTGTATTCTCATTTGATCTGAAATGAGCAGCTTTTGATTTTATTTTTGCAGTTATTGTACAATTAATCCAGCAGAAACATTACGCTCCTGACAATTATAAATACTTTATGAGCTGTATAAATAAATCCCAACAGTACAAGTTCATTAATATATCTTTTTCATTTGACAACTGTGCCAGCAAAATCTAAGAAGTGACTATTAGTGTCTAACCATTCGATTTTAGCAGCGACATTAGCATGGATTCAGCTCATTTAATATGATTTATCTCTGCAGCAGACACCATACATGAGAATTCTCAGAATCATATAATTCTCATTATTACTCATTACAAAATTCTTTCACTCTGTCATCAGTTTTCAGATACGATTGTTGGAAAAGGGAAAAAACTTGCATTTATATTTAACCTTTCAAGAGTATTTTACAGTGTAGTACTCTGTAGTGTAGTCACTATTGTGATTTGGAAAAGGCTGTTGATTTATATAAACACTTCCTTTAGGTGGCACCATGAACGAGCCTGAGCAAACAAAAAGCAAATGGCATAAGACCCAAAGATATAGGAGCAGAATTAGACTATTTGGGTCATTGAGTCTGCTCCCACCATTTATTCATGGCTGATATGTTTCTCAATCCCATTCTCCTGCCTTCTCCTGTAATCCTTGATCCCCTTAATAATCAAGAACCTATCTATCTCTGTCTTAAAGACATCCAATGATTTGGCCTCCACAGCCCTCTGCAGCAATGAGTTCCACACATTCACCACCCTCTGGCTGAAGAAATTTCTCCTCATCTCAGTCCTAAAGGGCCATCCCTTCACTCTGAGGCTTTGCTCTTGGGTCCTAGTCTCTCATAGAGTCATAGAGATGTCCAGCATGGAAACAGACCCTTAGGTCCAACTTATCCATGCCAAACAGATATCCTAGATTGGAAGAGTAGGAAAGTCAATGTTTTGGGCCAAAACTTGTATTCTAGCCCTGTTGAAATGAATGCTAACATTGCATTTGCCTTCCTAACTGCTAACCGTACCTTCGTGGTAACCTTAAAAGAATCCTGAACTCGGATTCCCAGGTCCTTTTGTGCTTTAGATTTACAAAGCCTTTCCCCATTTAGAAAATAGGTTACACCTCAATTCTTTTACCAAAGTGCATAATTTCACACTTTCCACCATCGTATTCCACCTCTTTGCCCACTCTCCTAGCCTGTCTGAGTCCTTCTGCAGCCCCCCTGCTTCTTCAACATTACCTGTCCCTCCACCTATTTTTGTGTCATCTGCAAACTTAGCAACAGTGCCCTCAGTTCCTTCATCCAGATCATTAATGTGAATAGCTATGGTCCTAACATGGATCCCTGCACAATTCCACTGGTCACTGGCTGCCATCCTGAAAAAGACTATATCCACTCTCTGCCAAGACCTTGCCCCTAACACCATGGGCTCTTATCTTATTTCACAGCCTCCTGTGTGTTATCTTGTCAAAGGCCATTGGGAAAAACTACAAGACAGTGGCCAGTCTCAAAGATAGCTAGCAGTGGGCATTTTGATAGCCTATTGAGATTGTTTAATAATTTTTTCCACATTAAAAATGAACACTGCCTTCTCTGGTTCCTCGTCCCAATGCCAGCCTTTGCCCCTGAACCCCCAATGCCACAGCCAGTGCTTTACATTGATCCTCGTCAATGGTAATGCATTGATGGTGATGTCACAGCGGCTGGAATGCAGCGAAATTATCGGTGACCTGTCCTGTCATAGCAGGCTGATATTATCATCTCCATCAGCATGTGGGTGCTGGCTATTCCAGCATTAGCAAGAATTGATCTGTTCAGACCATGAGGCAACAAATGTTAAACTTCAGCAATCTCTAATCTAACAAGTGGCTTCATTACAGGACGTAACATGAAAAATCTCTTCCTCCTCCCTTGCCAACACTCAATATCCCAGAGGTATCTTTTCACGCTTAATTTTGGGTAGTCAAATGAACAATTTAATAACCAACTAATTAATTAATTGAAAAGTTGGCCCTTGTAGCAGTCTGTAACAAAATTTAAATTTTCAAGGGAAAGTAACAAAATGAAATTAAATGTCATTCCCATGTATTCCAGGCCCTGTAGTGCCACCAGTCTCTGAGGCCTCTAACATGCCTATGGGCACGAAATCAGCTCCTTCTCTATGGAACAGACTGAATCAATCACTGTGCTCCACCTGTATATCCTTAAATTGAATAATAGAAATAGTATCAGAGATAGTAGGAACTGCAGATGCTG
>NW_025979968.1:0-5867 GCF_021869965.1 Rhincodon typus | reverse complement strand
CCTGCTGTGTTCATCCAGCTCTACACCTTGTTATCTCAGATTTTCCAGCATCTGCCGTTCCTACTATCTCTCTCAAGTGCTCATCCAAGTACCTTTTAAAGTTTCTGAGGTTACTGTCCTCAACTATCCTCCCAGGCAGGTCATTCCAGATCCCTATCTCCTTCTGAGTGAAAACACAATCCTTCAAATTCCCTTTAAAGCACCTGGCTTTCATCTTAAAATTGTG
The DNA here is from genome assembly GCF_021869965.1 of Rhincodon typus. NCBI lineage: Eukaryota > Metazoa > Chordata > Chondrichthyes > Orectolobiformes > Rhincodontidae > Rhincodon > Rhincodon typus. The sequence goes on along the minus strand of NW_025979968.1, from coordinate 5,641 downwards.
TCCCCTTGCTATTGACCCTTCAACTGAGGGGAACAGCTGCTTTCTATTCACTCTGTCTGTGTCCCTCATAATCTTACATACTTCAACAGGTCCCCCTCCTTCTCTGCTCTAAAGAAAACAACCCAAGCTTATCCAGCCTCTCTTCATCACTGAAATGCTCCATCCCAGGAAACACCCTGGTGAATGTCCTCTACAATACCACTAGTGCAATCACACACACTTTCATAGAATTATAAAATGATACACATGCATTCGGCCCATTATGCCTGTGCCAACCGCACTCCAAGTGCTCTTTTGTCATGGCCTGTTGCCTTCAAGCCTAGGTCCCATTTTCTTTTGTAAGTTCCTTTTGAATTTGTTTCCACTGCCCTTTCAGCCAATGACTTCCATGTCACAAGATCTCTCTGCTCTAAGAATGTCCTGTCCGTTGTTTTTAAATTGGCAATCACCTTAAATCTATACTGACACTCTGCCATTGGAAGCTGCTTCCACTTATTTAATCTTCTAAACATCATGTTAACCATCTCCACTCAGAAGAACAAACCCAATTTCTCTTTATTAAGCTAAGTCCCTTATCCCTGGGACCATCCCAGTAAAGCTCAGCTTCACCCTTTCCAAAGCACTAATATCCTTCCTAAAGTACAGTTCTCTGAAGTGGACACAGCTCCAGCAGGGGCCTAATGGAAATAGCTCCACAGAGTCTGGTAACCCATCATCAAGTCATCCTTTATTTACACATGGCAGGTCCTTAACTCTGGTACAGCCTCATCAGAGCCAACTCCCAGAGAGTTAGGATGGCTGATACTCCTGTTTATAACTGTCAGCCAGGGCCTCCTGATTGGACCAGGTTAACAGCCCCAATCAGTGAATTCATATTCTATAAGGTTCACCTGGTTGACTGCATTACAATCACTACACTAACCATTGCTTGATAAAAGTTTAGCCTAATGTCCTATTTTATATTCCAGGATGGGACTAATAAAGAATAGGGGCCTCTATATGGGGAGGTAATGGCCTGGTGGTATTATTGCTGGACTGTTAATCCAGAGACCCAGATAATGTTCCAGTACCTGGGGGTTCACATCCCACTGTAGCCCATGGTGAAGTTTGAATTCAATAAACTAAAAAATCTGGAGTTAGGAATCTAATGATGACCATGTGGCAATTGTTGATTGTTTGGGGAAAAAACCAATGCCCTTTAGGGAAAGAAACTGCCATGTGTCTGGCCTATATGGGACTCCAGACCCACAGCAATGTGGTTGACTCTGAACTGCCCTCTGGGCAATAAATGCTGCCTAGTCAGCAATACCCTCATCCTGCTAATGATTTTTATAAGGTTTTGGAGTAGATTTCTTTTTAAATGCTTTTATTCAAATTCTCAACCTCCAAAGATCTATGCAGAGACATCTCCAGCTCTGTACCCCAATTAAATTGCATTACCTAATCCATATTCCTCCCATCATTAATAAGGGGTGATCTTATTGAAACATAAGATTTTGAGGGCACCTGACAGTATAGATGCTGAGAGGATATTTCAGCACATGAGGGAATCTAGACCTAAGAAACATAACTTAAAAATAAGGGGACAACACAATGTGGAGCTGGAGGAACACTTCAGGTCAGGCAGCATCAGAGGAGCAGGAAAGTTGACGTTTTGGGTCAGGACCTTCTTCAGTACTGGGGGAAGGGGAAGGGAGCTCTGAAATAAATAGAGGGGAGGGGTGGGGCTAGGGAACGGTAGGTGGAATGGTGATAGGTGAGTGCAGGTAGGCAGTGGTGGGGATTGATCAATGGGATATGTGGGTCGGCTAGATGGGACAGAAGATGGTCAGGCTGTGTCAGGTCAAGGAGACAGGGATGAGAGGGAGGGTTGGTCATGGGATAGGCAGGGGGTGGGGAGATTTTAAAACTGGTGAATTCCTTGCTTAGGCCGTTGGGCTGTAGGCTCCTGAGGCAGAATATGAGGTGTTGCTCACCAACTCCCACATCTGCCTGGACTACACCTCCTCTCACCCACCCTCTTGCAACAATGTGATCCCATAGTCCCAACTCCTCTGCCTCCGCCGCATCTGCTCCCAAGATGGAGTGTTCCACTCCCAGACATTCCAGATATCCTCCTATTTCAAGGGCCGCAACTTTCCCCTCCAGTGATCAAAAATGCCCTCAACTGCATCCCTTGCATTTCCTGCACTTCTGCTCTCAAGCCCTCTCCCCCAACAAAAATAAAGGCAGAATCCGCCTGGTCACCTCACACCACTCCACGAACCTCCACATCCAGCGTATCATTCTCCACCACTTGTGCACCTTTAGTCCAATCCCACAACCAAAGATATATTTCCCTCCCCAACCCTATCTGCCTTTCGTAGGGACCGCTCAGTCCGCGACTCCCTCACCTGCTCCACACTCCCCACTAGCCCCACCACCCCCGGCACCTTTCCCTGCAACCGCAGGAGATGCTGCATCGGCTCCTTCATCTCCCCCATCACCTCCATTCAAGGCCCAAAGCATACCTTTCATATCAGACAGGTATTCCCCTGTACATCCGCCAATTTGGTCTACTGTATCCGCTGCTCCTGATGTGACCTCCTCTACATCAGTGAGACCAAGCGTAGACTCGGAGATTGTTTTGTAGAGTATCTGCCCTCTGTACGTGACAAACGGCAACACCTTCCAGTTGCCAACTATTTTAACTTCCCCTCCCACTGACGGTGACATGTCCTTCCAGGGCCTCTTCCAGTGCCACAATGACACCACCCGCAAACTGGAGGAGCAACCCGAAATGTCAGCTTTCCTGTTCCTCTGATGCTGCCTGGCCTGCTGTGTTCCTCCAGCTCTACACTGTGTTGTCTCTGACTCCAGCAGCTGCAGTTCTTGCTATCTCATAAAAATAAAGGGGGTCTGATTTAAAACAAAGATGAGAAGAGGCCTCTTCTCTCGGAGGTTTGTTAGTTAGCATTGACCAGAAATTAAACTGAACCTGCCACATAAATACTGTGGCTACAAGAGCAGGTCATAAGTTGGGAATTCTATAGCTAATATCTTGCCTCCTGACTCCCCAGAGCCTGTCCATCAAGTACAAAAGAGTGTGATAGAATACTCCCCACTTGCCTGGATGGGTGCAGCTCCAACAACACTGAAGAAGCTAGACACCATCCAGGACAAAGCAGCCCCCGCTTGATTGGCACCACATCCACAAACATCCACTCCCTCCACCACCGATGCTCAGTAGCAGCAGTGTGTACCATCTACAAGATGCACTGCAAAAATTCATCAAGACTCTTTAAACAGCACCTTCCAAACCCATGACCCCTTCCACCTGGAAAAACAAGGGCAGCAGTCACATGGGAATACCACACCCTGCAAGTTCCCCTCCAAGTCACCGTTCCTTCACTGTTGCTGGGTCAAAATCCTGGAACTCTCTGCTTTATTGGCAATTTGTGGTAGTCTGCAATGGTTCAAAAAAGTGGCTTACAAGCACCCACTTGATTAGGGATGGGCAATAAATGCTGACCAAGCCAACAATGCCCACAATGCAAGAATGAATTTAAAAAGATATAATTGATAAAAGCAATGGAATTTGAAAATATTGTATCAACGTCATTCAAGACAATTCTACATCCCTGTATGTTTCCTTGACTCTGTAATTCTGTTAACAGTGCATTTTTTATGAAGAGGGGTCACTGGACTCAAAACGTTAACTGTCTCTCTTTCTCTCTCCACAGATACTGCCAAAACTGCTGCATTTCTCCAGCAACATCTGTTTTTGCTTATTTCTTAATATTTGTGTTTGTCTTTTTCTTGTCTGTGTGTATGTATGTGTGTGTGAATTTTAAAATTCATAAGGTTTAAATTAGAAACCCTATTCTTTTACTGTCCTTGTTAAAGTTAAGCGTTGTTTTGAGTAAACAGTTGATTTTACTGGAACCAAAGGAATTTGCTGAGGTTTCCTTTATTTTGGATGAGAGTCAGTCAGATGCAAGTTGGGATTCTTGGTGTTTTTGTTAAATCTTTACATTTATCGTGACCCCTAGAATAGTGCAACTTGTCTTCTAGTGCATTACCCATTATTACACTGTTCAATGATGAGGGGTCTCTCAATTAGGGTGGAGATGAGGAGTTTTCTTTTATCTCAGAGTGTTTTGAGTCTTTGAAACTGTCTTCCTCAAACAGTGGTGGAGATAGTCATTGAATGTTTCTAAGGCAGAAGTAGGCAAATTCTTGACCAACAAGGGATTGAAGGTTATGGTTGGGGGAATGAAATGTAGAATTGAGGCAACAGTCAGATTAGCCATGAATGGCAAAAGCGGGCCCAAGGGGCCACATGCCAACTCCTGCTCCTGCAATTATGATTTTATCTGTTTTCACACTACATTTGATCTGGGCTGTTAGGGCAAAAAATGAAATAATGACTCAATCATCATCGAACCCCACAGTGTGGAAACAGGCCATTCAGCCCAACAAGTTCACACTAACCCTCCAAAGAGCATCCCACCCAGACCCATCCCCCTAAACCTACAGTTCCCATAGCTAATGCACCAAACCTTCACAACTCTGAGCAGTATGGGTAATTTAGCATGGCCAATCCACCTAACTTGCACATCCTTGGACTGTGGGAGAAAACCAAAGCACCCGGCAGAAACCCACACAGACACAGGGAGAACGTGCAAATGCCACACAGACAGTCGTCCAAGGGTGGAATCAATCCCAGGTCCCTGGTGCTGTGATGCAGTAGTGCTAACCACTGTGCCACCTGTGAGGAGTAAATTAAAATAAAGAGACTACTGTCATTCTGAAAGTTTATAACAGCAAATATATTCCCCATATATTAACATTTCCCTCATTACTGACACTCTTATTCTCCCCTTCCCTTTGTAAGTGTTAGGGCTGCCCACGGTTCTTAGCTAACATAAAATGGCTGCCTGTGGTTTTTAGTTGACATAAAAATGGCCAAAAATTGTCAGCTGAAGCAGTAATTTACACAGTCAGAATCATGGACTTCGTACTCATAGCAACCAGGTAAAGTAATACAGTGTCTCACAGAATAAGGTCTTATGAAGAAGAAGAAAAAAAAGCCAATATTTACACTAAGGCAACTCTGATAAGGGGAGCACATTAGCGCATTAGTTAAGAACCTTTAAGTGATTGTAATCACATATATGTATATAATAGTAATTTTACTGTTTTCAACATCAAGCGATTTGATTGGATTCCTGTAGACAGTCAGCTTTAGACACCAAGACTGTCTTAATAAGGAATCCCTTTGAAAAACCTTGATAGAGGAGCCTTTTTCAAAGTTTATTATGTCGTAAAGATTAAAAGATAAGTCTGATCCCACAATAATTAGGAGTCTTTAGGTAATTGTCACTACATATCACATACACTTATACAGGTATACTGAAATTCTGAATGTGCCCAGCAAACTAATGCTAAGCAGTTTAACTGAATTCCCCTGGATACACAGCTCTAGATAGTAGTGAGAAGCTGCCATCCTGCTAGCAGAGGATTGAATAACAGATGCAGAGTCAGCAGGATTGCAATGTGGTTGAATAAGATGCATCGTGAAAGCCCAAGGAGAGGTGATAATGGAGATAGTAGGAACTGCAGATGCTGGAGAATCTGAGATAACAAGGTGTAGAGCTGG
>NW_025979967.1:0-5867 GCF_021869965.1 Rhincodon typus | reverse complement strand
TCCCGCCCCCTTGACCTGTCCGTCCTGCCTGGACTGACCTATCCCCTTCCTAACTCCCCACCTACACTCACCTTTACTGGCTCCATCCCCGCCTCTTCGACCTGTTTGTTTCCTCTCCTCTATCCATCTTCTATCCACCTCCCACTCTCTCCCTATTTATTTCAGAACCCCCTTCCCCTCCCCCTTTTCTGATGAAGGGTCTAGGCCCGAAACGTCAGCCTCTCTGCTCCTATGATGCTGCTTGGCCTGCTGTGTTCATCCAGCCCTGCACCTTGTTGTCTCGGATTCACCAGCATCTGCAGTTCCTACTATCTCTGATTCATTTTCATTCTTGGGCAATTTTACTGAAAAACCATTTTACCTTTGATGATTGGAGATGTTTTGTTGAGTTATAACCTTTTGTTTGATAAAATCCTCATCGCTTTTACATTGTTGCTGTTGCTCCTCATAACAGATTCAGCTGAAGTCTTTATTCACTGCCATATCTGAAATATGTGCTTTATGGGCTGGGAGGTGAGGTTGTAAAGTTGTAAAATCAAATAAAGGAATGTTTTGTTTAATATCCTCAGTTAATATAAAACCATCCTTTAATTATTCATCTAAGATCAAAGATGCATTTGCTGCACTGTTATTTACATCAATAGAAAACTCTTTAAACAAAAATCAAAATTAGGACTGGATCCTAATCTAACTGCAGATCTGTATAACATCCTTAAACCTTCGTCAAAGTACCACTATCCATCAATGCACTTCAATCCTTTAGTGGCTTTTGTCCTGGCTGTATGAACATCTTCCCATTACTGATCCAAATAATGGTTCATTCTGTCAGTTTGTTGGTGAAGTGTTTAGAAGGCTGATCCTGAGAGGGAGCTTTCGGATTGGAACCAGGTCAGTGGGTGTTTAATGTGGATCAGTGACTTCAACACAATGTTTTGATGTACACTGGGGCTTTTGACAAAGATGAATGATGATCTGAATGAAATATAGGTGCTGCACAAAAGACAGGCAACTTGAAAATCTGCTTTGGTCTCACACCAGCAAAGTATATTTATTAAAAGCCTCCTTTACATTACAGCTGCAAATTGTTTGTGCAGGGAATTGGCAGCTGAATTGTGGCTACATTTTCCACTGAAAATGTAATAACGCCATTTACTTCAGAGTTGAAAATGCTGTGGATGACAGATCTGAGTGGCAAAGTGAACTAGAGGATTCTCATCAAGCTTACAAAACAACTAAAGCAAATCTCCTTTTTTGTTTGTTGTCACAAGTGATGCTGGTAATTTGCTACTGTTCTGTTCACAGCTGAACAGCAACTGATAGCATTACCAATGATGCAGGTGTACACTGAATCAGGATTATCCTGATCTGAGATGAATGGACTTTCTGATGAGAAACTTGATTAGTCAGAGAAGCAAGTCAATTCGTCATATAACACGCCGTATTCTTTCAAAACAACAAATTATTGTAATGGTTTAAAATAAATAATAAAGGAACAAATGAAATCCATGCTATTTAGTGGTCCAGTATTGAGTATTGGCCTTCTGTCGACACATCTTAAATATTAAATTAATTTGAAAAGAGTCAAGATTACCAGTAGATAGAATCCCTACAGTGCAGAAAGAAGTCATTGGGACCATCAAGTCTGCACTGATCCTCCAGCATCACTTAAGGGGATTGACTATAGTTGGCTTTCTGGTTGGAGTTTTCTCGGCCAGCTGTGGTCAATCCACCTGAGCAATGCTGGAGGATCAGTGCAGACTTGATGGCCCAAGTGACTTCTTTCTGCACTATAGGGAATTCTATCGCTTGCCTCTCAGTCCAGGAAGTGGGTAATGATCAATCCTGTTCCGGCCAATTTGTGGGTTTGTGTTAAAATGGAGGGGACATACAGCCACCAGTTAGGGATCTAGGCACTTCTCTGCCAGAGCTGTCTGGACAGGATTGACCACAGTCAGTCCATCAGGTCCGTCTACAGAAACGAATGGGCAAGATGGGTAGTGGGGAACAAGTGGACCCATTGCCATGGGAGGAAGACTCAGCAACCTATTCTTCAGGATAAGCATCTTGAGGTGGCGGGGGCAAGGGGAGATTAACAATTGTGAATGGTGACCATGGGGATACTATAAAGCATGGATGGGAATAGGATCAAGCAGGAGGGGCGTTTGTCTATGGTCAGGAAACCCTGGCTTCAAAGTATGAATAATTGGAAACCACCAACCAATCTGAGAAGGTCGACAGATGCCTACATGAGTTGCTGAACCTGCTGCCATTGTGTCCCATGTACCTTTTTGCTGCTCCTGTTCCTCCCTCTGCGTGCGGATGAATTTCCTGATTGTCAACATTGTCAACAGGGCACTGTCTTGCCCTGGGGATGAGCAGATTCCTGGTCTCCAGCAAACTTGTCTGATTCTTCCTCGACCAGATGGTGCTCCCTACACTTCCTGAGGCTAATGGTCCCACCAGGATGTCCGTGTCTGAGCTTGTGGGGTTTACAGGAGGAAGGCTTGCTTTCTCGTGGATCTTCTGAGGCATTTTCTTACTTTGTGGGAGGAGGAGGTAGCTCTGGAAGAGTAGGCCACTCTGCTATGATGGTGGTTGACATGCTGATGGTACCTGCAAGATAAAGGAGAGAGAGGGCATTGTGGCCAGTGGTTAGAAGTGAGTGAGAATGAGTGTGACTGACAGCAGGGTTGCTGTGAGAGTTGCCGTGAAATAAAGACTGGTACTTACTTGATTGGCAGGACGTTGATGTCAGGAATCCTGTCAGGACTGCTCCCAGTCTTTTTGCATGGGCCAGGATTCTCTCTTCATCAGAGCTGAGAAGTTGAGTATTAAGCACCCCTGTACCTGTCCAGATCCTTTCTACCCCACTGTAGGATGTCTTCTAAGGAATAAGAGAAAGGGAGGACTTGAGTGAGGTGAAAGTAGGTGGCACAGCTTTTCGTGCTGGCGCAGGTGTTGGCAAAGTAGTACAAGATGTGAGGAGACAGCTCAGAGACCAGGTAGGGTTAGAGAGATTGAGAAAAAACAGGAGTGAGGGAGGGAAGATGTTGCATGCAATAATGAGTCTGGCAGAGTATAAGCCTTGGTAGGAGATTCAGAGCGTTGAGAGGTGATAAGGAAAAGAGTGTGGCACTTATCCTGGTGTTTGGAGAAGTCATTGACCTTCTCATGGCATGCTGACCATTCCTCCATACCATTGGGATGGCACTGACCCAGGTGGTGACCTCAGACTGAGTTGCCACGACCTGGTGATGCAGGCTTCTCTGCTGACTCCTCTTCTTTCCAGATCCCTGTTTACAAAATCACAGTGCTACCTTCCCTACAGGAAGTTTGGGAGTGCCTCTCATGTGAAACACATCAGACTCAACAGGAGCAATTACAGAAACATCTGCTTGAACCAAGAGTCATGCAGAACCAAATGGCAGACCTACAAATACGGGGGGAGACCCACAGTATACACAACAAGGAGCAGCAAGTCATTAGTGGGATAATCATTTCAGAAGCAACGATGCTTCAGTGAAAGAACTCAAGTAGAATGTAAAGGAAAATAAATAACTACTGAGGAAGCAAGTGAAAGTGACTTCAAAGCAAACAAATGGGAGCAAGGCCGAATAGTTCCTAGAGCAGATTATGAAGGAGAAAATATACCAAATGAGGAAAATTTGATAATATTAGAATAATTCAGTGTACGAAATGAGAGGCTTCAAAATCATCTGGAAGATTTTAAGGAGAGAGATTTGCCTGTCATATGTCAGGGTAAGTGAATTTTGTACAGCAACTAGAGTCCATGAAAGAACAATTTGATAACGCAAAAAAGATCACTGATGACTAGAAATGAATGGCATCCCCAGGTAAAGTCATCATCATGGGATTTGTATGTATCAGGAATTTAATTATACGTGAGAGGTAGGCTTCCAAGGCACTGGTATAATGGTAATATCATTAGATTAGACAACCAGAGAACCTGAGACAAACATTCCTGGAAGATGAGTTCACTCACAGATTGTGAAATTTGAGTTCAATAAAATCTAGAATTAGAAGCTAGCCTAATGGTGACTACATTAACACTGTCAATTGTCATTAGAGACTATCTACTTTATTAATGTCCATTAAGGAAAGAAACCTCCCATCCTTACCTGTGATTCCATGCTCTCAGCAATGCTTTAACTTTTAACTGCTGTGACAAGCCATTAAATTAAAGAAATAATTATGGATGGGCAACAAATGCTGTCCATGATAATAATGCTCATATCCCATGAATGAAGATATATTTACAAAAAGTTTAACTTACTTCTGGAGAGGAGAGGAATGTTGTATGTGCTCTTGGTGTAAAGACCGTATCTTTTTATTCTTCCTTCCTTTTTGCTGTGGTCTAAAATGGCAAAAGGATTAGATCAAACCAAATACTGTTGAAGGGATTGCTGCACTTTTGAAAACGAGTTACTGGAATACATTGTGAGTGGTGTTTACACTGCTGTTTTGGGAGCGATGGGAGAGATGTGATAAGATGTCATGAAAGTGGGGCATGTGCACAGAGTAAGATTTGGCCAGCGATAGGTAGCTGGTTGGTTTTGTGCAATCGTGACCAGTTGTCAGCCTGATAACAACCCTTTGCTTGGTTCTTGGGCAGTTGAACAGCTTGTGTGTGTGAACATTACAGGGGCAGAAGGATGTCCAGACTGAGAGAAGGAGGGTTTAACTCTATATCTCTGAGCAGCAGAGTAATCCAATCCTGGAGACAGTCCATTATTCTAGCGTCTGGCCCATGACTGTGAAACTGAACAATTGATGAGTAAGTCTCCTGCATCTTTGATGAACGACAGAGAATCTGGAAGAAAAGAAACAAAGTTGCTGGAAAAGCTCAGTAGGTCTGGCAGCATCTGTGAAGGAAAAAACAGAGTTAACATTTCAGGTCCGGTGACCCTTCCCCAAAATCTGGAAGGTAAGACTTTGGAGAAGGAAGGACCTTTGGGAAGGAAAAGGAACACCTACTAAAATCTGCCGATTGGTGCTTTTCAGTTGTGTTTCCACAGTTTTATTTCTTCCTCCCGTAACACGAAATTTTTTTTGTTTGTTTGTGTCTGTATGCGTCTTTTAAAAGAGGATCAGGGTGTTAACTACTAGAGTCATATGCTGATAGTTCGGAGCTGTTTACTTGTGATTAGAATTTACATATTTATTATAAACAGTAGTTCTTATTAAATATAGGAACTTTGTCAGTGTTTTCTGTTGATCTGATTCAACCAGACAGGTAAATTTGGAGATTTTTCATACTTTGATTAAATCATTAACTTCTGTGGTGACCTGAGAAGCAGTAGGACCTAAGAATCACAGCACTTGCCCAAATGGGTCATAACACTTTCTATTAAAAAAGTTCACCTTCATGAGCTCCATAGGTTTAAGGTGAGAGGGGCAAGATTTAAAAGGGACCTAAGGGGCAACATTTTCGTGCAGAGGGTGGTACATGTATGGAATGAGCTTCCAAAGGAAGTGGTGGAGGCCGGTATTACAACATTTGAAAGACATCTGGATGGGTATATGAATAAGAGATAGTAGGAACTGCAGATGCTGGAGAATCCGAGACAACAAGGTGCAGGGCTGGATGAACACAGCAGGCCAAGCAGCATCATAGGAGCAGAAAGGCTGACGTTTCGGGCCTAGACCCTTCATCAGAAAAGGGGGAGGGGAAGGGGGTTCTGAAATAAATAGGGAGAGAGTGGGAGGCGGATAGAAGATGGATAGAGGAGAGGATAGGTGGAGAGGAAACAAACAGGTCGAAGAGGCGGGGATGGAGCCAGGAAAGGTGAGTGTAGGTGGGGAGTTAGGGAGGGGATAGGTCAGTCCAGGGAGGACGGACAGGTCAA
>NW_025979966.1:0-5868 GCF_021869965.1 Rhincodon typus | reverse complement strand
CCTGCTCCTATGATGCTGCTTGGCCTGCGGTGTTCATCCAGCTCTACACCTTGTTATCTCAGATTCTCCAGCATCTGCAGTTCCTACTTTCTCTGATACAATTTTAACCCCACTGTGAGTCTGCTTGCTTCTGGGATTTCTGAGTTCTCGATGCTCCTTTAAACCTCACTGTCATCGCTCCTGGGTCACAGCTCTGCCACCAGTCTGTCTGCTCCTGGGACTGTTCTCCGTGCTTTCTGCTCCCTTTTAACCTCACTGCCTGAGTTGCACATAGGTTTTGAAAGTGAAGTTGAATTTTGTACTAGCGCTTTCATCAATGGCATTTCTGATTTGTAGATGGGACACCCTGCTCAGTGAAAATTCGAATACTGCAATTGTGACTTTTTAAAAAAGTAAATATATCTTGGGTAGCATTAATATTCTCGTATGGTGCAGTCACTCTGCGGTACTGTATGAACAGAAAGACGCTCCAATGTATTGATGATATCAGCATGCTGGAAGTGGTGCAGAAAAGGGCAGAGTGTCTGAGTATTGAGAGATTGCAGAGGGTGGCGAACATACTGAACAACCTACGCAGGATTAAGGCAGATGGTGGAAATACTTGAAGGAGTGGAGGGTTGTAGTTCATTACAAATATTATAAGTCTATGCTGCATATTCGCTTGTGCTTAAAGGCAATGATCAGCTAATAGAGCCTTCACTACCTGTGAACAGTGATATATTGCTCATTGTCCAGTTAAATGATGGTGCAGTCTGGGGGATTTAAACACTGACCGCTTTTGTTGCATACTTACACACTTATGTGCTTCCAGTGCGTATTCCTCAGACTTTATGGAATGTAAGTTGAAAAGCACTTGTGAGATGTAGCATCATTATAAGTCAACAAACTGGATTACTTCACATGAAATCATGAAATTCAGAATACAGTTTTCCATGAACTGCAAAAATTTCATTCCATTTCTCAAATAGGCAGCTGATTCCAAGCAACGACAGTCACCCATATTTGGGAATTCCATTTCTAATCTTGCGCTTGGTGTTCCTGTTAGTGTAGGGCTAGATTTTCCATCCCAATAGAAATGGGAAAAACTGCATCAGATGGCAGAGAATGGAGGTGGGAGAATCATAAATTGAAATTTCTTAGGCCGTTTCGATTTTGGCTGGTGCAGGGGATATGACATTCATGACTTAATACCTGCCACTGAGATCAAACTTTTAAATAGTGGCTTCAACTTTGAAATTCCTTGAACTTGAGACCTTCTGTGAGACAGGTAGCTTCCGGAAGCCTGTATAAAACATATTGTGTCAAGGAGCATGTGAACCTTGGGGCAAGCAAGTATAATGTGTAAAAACATTATACAAGCAAATTTTAAAATTTTTTGCCAACTTCAAATCTCTTTAAGTTTTAAATAAGTTTTTCTTAATGCAGTGAATGGTTTTAGGGCTCAGCCCTCAAAGAATAAGAGACTATTAAACTGTTAGACTATTAGACATTAGAATGGTGTAATAGAGTGATGTTTGTACATTGGATCAAAGGGTAGGTGGAGGAAGCGGGAACAGGACACTGATGATCAGCCATAATCATATTGAATGGCAGAGCAGGCCCAAAGGGCTGAATGGCCTACTCCTGCTCCTATTTTCTATGTTTCTATGTGATAACACAGAGAAGCTCACAAGGCTGAACTCTAGACTTAAATGCCTTGTACTATGATCCAGGATAAAAGAAGTGATTTTACAATAGTTGAAGGATATATTTAAGAGTTGATTATATGTAAGTAATGAATAAGGCATTGGGAATTGCAGGAAATTACTTCATGCGATTTTAAGTGAACTTCAAGCGTTTGGGAAACCAGAAGGGTAAGATTCTACATTTAGGAGTGAAAATAGGACTTGCAGATCCAGCGGTGGTTGCTACCGTCATTCGATAAAATGCTGGTTACTGCACAGGGGTGGAATATTTTTGGATCTGCAAGCGAGGATGTGTTGAATACTTTCCGCAGGAATCCTCGGTAGGTGTGTCAGCAGTTCATTGTCTGCGGGAACAGCTGTTTTCCCAGAAAGCTTAACATTATCTCCCAGGCCAACTGAAAACTACTCGATCCATCCAAACGCACAAAGTTTTCTCAAATTCTTCCACTGCTTTCTCTTCCAGCACCACCTCTACTTCAATGAAAGCAAAATACTGCAGATCCTAGAAACCCAAAACAAGCACAGAATGCTGGAGAAACTCAGCAGGTCTGGCAGCATCCATTAACATTTCGAGTCCAGGACAGCATTACTTCCGAATAGTTCTACCTGCTGATTTTCTTGAGCTTTCTGTATTTATTACCATCTCTATTTCAATTCAGGATGCGATATAGATCTAGGAGATCTAGGGGAAAGGGGACCCAAAATACCAGGTCTTGATTGAGGTTAGAGTTTTTAAATTAAATATTTCTCAAAACTTTTAACAAAGTACTCTTCATGAGACTAATCTTGACCCTTAAACATTCAATACCTATGCTATTGCCAAATTGGAAGGATTCTCTGCTTTAATGTGCAAAATGAAGCAATTGAGTATAGTACTTTAGAATTCTAAAATTGAAATTAATTGAAAACAGCACCCTTATTGAGTCTAGTCTCCATGCTGATCAAATGATATCAGGTTCATAATTACATTCTAAATATCTGTTTGAAACATAAGCCTGTGTCACATCTTTCTGTGGAATACCAAAGGAAGGTCTATTTGTGATTGAAATTAGATTTCTGAAGGTAATCCATATCCTTCCCAACTATAACATGGCTGTCATTGTACCAATTTGACCCAGGAGAGTAGATCACATTTAAATGCAACACCACTTGGCAAATTTGTTAGCTAGAAATTGCAGCTGAACTTGCTCTGAGCTTTTGAGACAATGATGTTCATCACAGCAAGAAATCAATGAAAGATCTTAGACGCATTCTCGTTCTTTATTTTTCTTTTCTTGACTGGCTTCTCATCTCTGGCACAGCGATTACTACACATGGCTCCAAGAGAGCGAATATCGTTTGCTTAATTGCGTGCCCAGTGCTTACTCATGAAACAGTTTGGAGGAAATTTGTGAAGCCAGAGCACTGGATCCTCTCTTAATTGAATTATCCAGCTGAACCTTGTGTAGGGGGTGTCACATATCTCAGCAAAGTGTGAATATTCCAGTGACCTATATTCCAGCTCACTGACCCCAGCCACTACATTGTAAGGTGGATTTGGAATCTATCAATATGAGGGATCATGCTTTGCGCACCCAGGGTATGCCTGGAAGACAACAAGTGAATAATCAAAGTAAAATCCCACATCTTGTTGCAGAAATGTGCCTCAATCCTTGTTTCAGGAGCATTCCCCCTTGACATCAGCTTGGTGGTCAATGTCACCGGGCTAGGGAGCCAAAAGCTGGGGACATGAGCTCAGATACCACCACAGCTGCTGGTAGGATTTAAATTCAATTAATAAATCCAGAATCGAAAACCAGTTTTAGTACTGGTGGTCAAAACAAAATTGTTGTAAACTCAACCTAGTTCATTAATGTCAGAGATCAGGCAGCATCTGTGAAGAGAGAGCAAGCTAACGTTTCATGTCTAGATGATTTTTTTTTATCAGAGCACCTAGACTCGAAATGTGAGCTTGCTCTCTCTCCATGGATGCTGCCTGACCAGCTGTGATTTCCAGCATCTTTTGTTTTCAGTACAGATTCCAACAGTAATTTGCTCCTAAGTAGTTTGTTAATGTCTTTCAGGGAAGGAAATCGCCATCCTTACCTACCCTGGCCTCCATGTGACCTGCAGCAGTATGGTCCACTATTCTCTGAAATGCCTGACTAAGCCACTCAGTTCAGGGACAGTTGGGGATTGGAGCAAATGCTAACCTTAACAGTGGTGCCCACATTTTATGTAAAACTAATGGAAATTAAACACCTTTTTTTTTACACTGGCCATTTTGGTATACATTCTGAAATATTATAGAATAGGACGTTAACCCAGTAAGTCAGTACAGTTTTTTATTCATTCGTGGGATGAGGGTGTCGCTGGCTAGGCAGCATTTATTGCCCATCCCTAATTGCCCAGAGGGCAGCTAAGAGTCAGCCACATTGCTGTGGGTCTGGAGTCACATGTAGGCCAGACCAAGTAAGGATGGCAGTTTCCTTCCCTGAAGGACATTAGTGAACCAAATGGGTTTTTCCGACAATTGGCAATGGATTCACGGTCATCATTAGATTCTTAATGCCAGATATTCGCTGAATTCAAATTTCACCATCTGCTGTGGTGGGTTTTACTCAACACGTGCATGAAATCTCATATCCAGCTGAGAAACCAGGGCATAATTAGTTTGAGTTGGATTTGGATCAGGTTTCATCTTTTGTAACTCTCTCTATCCATAAACGTATGTGGGATTTAGAATATCGGGGCACACCAACTGATGCGTGCAGCTGTTTGCAGACGTATTTGTTGACTTATACCATATCTAACAATCCTTGTGTTTCAGTGCACATCAGTGTCTTTGCCCAGCACCTGCAGCTGGTCATATTATTATAGTCCAGAATGCATACATTTGTTCATTACTTTTTTGTATTTTGGTGGTCAGTGGATGCTGCCAGACCTGCTGTGTTTCTCCAGCAATTTCTGCAGTTGGCAGTAGGAAACTGTTGCCTTGCAGGAATAACTGTTAATTGTCAGACTCTAACATTTAACCTAATGAACCGTTGTTGTCGCTCGTTGGTATTCCATAAGTATCAGTATATAATATTTGCTGGTCGAAAATCAGTAGGAAAAAACTGTGTGACTGTGCTCAATAATAACTGATATATTCCCTAACATAGAGTCACCATAGGGCTGCTCTCTCATTAGAGGAAGACAACAGGTGAAGATTTAACCTGAGGATCACCACGCCTCAGGCAAGGGGCAAGGTTGAGATGGAGAGTCCTTCAAAGTAACCTCAGGTGGTGCAGGTGTTGAACCCAAGCTGCTGACTTCACTCTGCATCACTAATCACCTGTCCAGCCAAATGACCCCCTATACGTCTTGATGGTTAACAGGAGTTTGTTTCCATTTTGAGGACAGCTGATGAGAAAGCATCGTGCAGGAAACAGAAGAAGAGGCATTATCTGCTGCAGAGACTGAAACATTTTACAGCAACTGTGACTCCTACCATCAGTTTATTAAAAGAAATTAAAGAGTTATTAATTTCTTGTGGATGTTTACATTTGCTTTTCCTGCTGTTCTTCTGTTACTTGAAGCCTCTGTGATACATAAATTATAAGTAAACACACTGGTTAATTGATTATGAAGATCTGATCTCTGTTTAGAATCATAGGCAGCTTACAGCACAGAAGGAGGCCATTCAGCCCATTCTGTCTGTACTGGACTCTGAAGGAACAATTTCCCTTTACGTTCTGGTTAATGTTGAGTTGCTAGAAAATATAATGTGAAAGCTCCATAAAATCCAAAGTTTAGGTAACTGAGCTCAGGACCATTGTTTGCCCTGTCTAACAGAAGGCTGGGTGGGATTCTGGTGCAAAGACTGGTGAACTGTTCAGAGAAAATGGTTAAATTAGAGCTTCTATAATGTAAAAGTTATAAATTGTAACACCTAAAAACATTTGCTACATCTGACTTATTTAATTGGGTACTATCTTTATGGGAAAAAATTTTGACCTCTACTTGTTTGTAATCAGATATGTCCACTGCACTGACATTACAGTTTTACTAAGAAAACAGGTTAACTGCACAACCCTCATTAGCGTTTGTTGGAGCTTGCTGTGCATAAAATAGCTTTGAGTTTCCTAGATTATAAAAGTGACTACATTTCAAAGTCAGAGATAACAAAGTGTAGAGCTGGATGAACACAGCAGGCCAAGCA
>NW_025979965.1:0-5869 GCF_021869965.1 Rhincodon typus | reverse complement strand
TCAAGTCCCTCAGCCTTTCCTCATAAGACCTTCCCTCCATACCAGGCTACATCCTGGTAAATCTCCTCTGCACCCTTTCCAATGCTTCCACATCCTTCCTATAATGCGGTGATGAGAACTGTACGCAATACTGCAAGTGCGGCTGCACCAGAGTTTTGTACAGCTGCAACATGAAGGTGCCACCCAATTGCTTCCTTAAGCTGCCCCATTCCACAAACAAGTCAGAGTGTTAGAAACTGAAAGCACACCATAGACAGTCCGGTAGCCCAGGCGAGAGCTACAAGGAGCTGCCACCTTTCATGTCACGTTAAACCTTGTTCCAAAAGTGAAACCTGCACGGTGAAGCATTGAGATGGCGCACCACTCGCTGGTGAGATATTGTTCTGTTTCATCTGTCCATGGGACATGGGCATCACTGACCATTTATCTCCCACCCCCTAAATGCCCAGCAGGCAGTTAAAACTCTGGAGTCACATGTAGGCCAGATCGGGTAAGGATGGCAGATGTCATTTCCCTAAAAGGTCAACAAGCAATGATAAGCACTGAGACTCACTTTATCACTTCGATCTTATTCATTGAATTTAAATTTCTGTGGCCTCTTATATGGTCATAGAGTCATGCAGCACGGAAACAGACCCTTTCGCCCAACCAGTCCGTGCTAAACATGATCCCAAACTAACCTAGTCCCACCTGCCTGCTCCTGGCCCATATCCCTCCAAATCTATCCTATTCATGTACTTATCCAAATAACTGTTGAATGTTGTAACTGTACCCACATCCACCACTTCCTCAGGAAGTTCATTGCACACACGAACCACTCTCTGTGTAAAAAAAATTTCCCCTCATGTCTTTTTCAAATCTTTCTTCTCTCACCTTAAAATTATGCCCCCTAGACTTGAAATCCCCCACCCAAGGGAAAAGACACCTGCCATTCACCTCATTTTTTACCGCTCATTATTTTAGAAACCCTTATAAGGTCACCCCTCAACCTCCTACATTCCAGAGAAAAAATGTCCCAGCCTATCCTTTTAACTCAAACCCTCCATTTCCAGCAATATCCTTGGTAAATCTCTTCTGAACCCTCTCCAGCTTGACAATATAGAATAGAATAGAATCCCTACAGTGTGGAAACAGGTCCTTCAGTCCAACAAGGCCACACTGACCCTCAGAGCATCTCACCCAGACCCATCCCCCTATAACCCACCTAATCTACACATCCCTGAACACTACAGGCAATTTAGCATGGCCTATCCACCCAGCCTGCACATCTTTGGACTGAGGGAGGAAACTGGAGGAAACCCACGCAGACACGGGGAGAATATGCAAACTCCACACAGATAGTCGCCCGAGGGTGGAATCAATCCCAGGCCCCTGGCGCTGTGAGGCAGCAGTGCTAACCACTGAGCCACCGTGCTGCCCCTGAATATCCTTCCTATAACTGGACACAGTATTCCAGAAGAGGCCTCACCAATGACATTGGACTCTTCTGGACTTGTCATCTCAAGTCCTAAACTCAAAGGTCTGATAATGAAGGCAGGCGTGCCAAATGCCTTCTTAACCATCCTATCTATATGTGATGCAAAGTTCAAAGAATGATGTACCTGAACCCCTGGGTCTTTCTGTTCTACAACAGTACCCAAGGCCTTGCTTTTAAATGTATAAGTCTTGCCCATGTTTGTTTTACCAAAATGCATTACCTCACATTTATCCAAATTAAACTCCATCTGCCACTCTTCAGCCCTATGACCCAATTGATCAAGATCACTTTGTAATCTTAGATTACCTTCTTCACTGTAGACTATAACACCAATCATGGTGTCATCCATAAACTTATTAACCATGCTTTCTGTATTCTCAACCAAATCATTTATATAAGTGACAAACAAAGAGGACCCAGCACTGATCCCTGCAAAACACTGCTGGTCACAGACGTCCAGTGTGAAAAACAACCCTCTACCATCTCTGCGTGGCTCTTAATGTCAAGCCAATTGTGTATCCAATTGGCAAGTTCACCCTGAATCTCATGTGATCTAACGTTACTAATTAGTTTACAATGCAGAACCTTATCATAAGCTTTACTAAACTCCAAGAAAGCAACATTACCTGCTCTGCCCTCATCGATCTGCTTGGCAACTTCCACAAGAAAACTCAATCAAGTTTTGTGAGACACGATCTCCCTTGCACAAAACCATGCTGTTGTTTGGGGATGCTAGATAAGAACAAAGGAACGTTGAGGTTAGGAAGAGAAGTAGGCCATTTGGCCCCTGAAGCCTGTTCTGCTGTTTGATAAATTCATGGCTGATTTGACTCTAACCTTAAATCTGCATTCCCACCCACCCACGGTAACAGTTCACCCCCTTGTTTAGCAAGAGTCTGTCCAGCTCTGCCTTAAAAAAAAACATTCTAAGACCCTGCTTTCTGGGAAGATAATCCCAAAAACTTTGAGTCAGTTTTCCCTGGACGTCCAGATTATTAGTCTAGGAAACTGGTGGTAGAGCGGAAATGTCGCTGGACTAGGAAACCCACACCCCAGATTAAAGCTCTGGGGCCTGGGTTTGAATCCCATTATCATTGCTGGTGAAATTTGAATTCACTGGGGTGGGGGGGGGGATAAAAAAAATCAGAAGTCATGAAATAAAAAGTCTAATGGTGACCATCGTTGTGAAAACCCATCTGGCTCACTAATGCCCTTTCGGGAAGGAAATCTGCCATACTTTCCTGGCCTGGCCTACATGTGACTCCAGACCCACAGCCAATGGGGTTGACTCTTAACTGTCACCATGCTCTGTGACGAAACGCCTGAACGAGAACAAGCCAGCTCGGTGAGCTAGTCAACAACCTCACCCCCACCCGAGCTACAGATCTTTGCTAAAACTTGAAAGCCACTCAGTTCAGGGGGCAGTTAGGAATATGCAATGAATGTTGGCCCAGCTCAGCAATGCCCACTGCCCATGGAAGAACCAAAGAAAAACCATTGGGGTGGATAAGCCCTCAGTATTTGGGGAGATGTTGGAGCAGGGGCTATACCAGTAAATGTAGGGCTGGTGGAGGGCACCAACAATGTGAGGAGTGTCAAATCAGCCATAATCCTATTGAATGGTGGAGCAGGCTTGAGTGGGCCGAATGGCCTATTTCTGACAGTATTTACTCTGTGGAAAAAGCAATAAGTCAGGTGACCTGAGGGAGTTCTTTAAAAAGTTGATAAAGAATATTCTTTAGAATGGACATGGAGAAGAGGTCTCTGTTTGCGGGTGAGTACAGTCATTAAAAATCAAGCTGATGGTGTTGGGAGTCAGATATTGTCCCAGTTGGGGGATTGGTGAGTGCACGAGGAAGGTAGAGTCAGGATAAATGCCTCATTTCGAGGTTAACACACTGTAATGAGTGAAGTGTGGCAGGGAACAATGCTGGGACAATCTATATTCATAGGAACTTTACGTTATCATAGCCAAATTTGCTGAGGTACAGACATATGAAAGAGGAACAAGAATAGGCCCCCTTCAGGCCTGCTCTGTCATTAAATAAGATCAATAACCTCAACTGTATATTCGTATAGGCTCCCCAAACCCTCGATAATCTTTCATCCCCGAACATTGAAAATTAGGTAGGAAACTAAGTTTTGAGGAGTACGCAAACAGTGGGCAAACATTTGACAGAAGGAGTGGGGAAATGTGCTTTAGAAAGCATAATTTAAATGGAGTGAGACTGGAGAGGGATCTGGGTGTCCTGGTATTTTTTTTGCTTTTACTTATTAACAGGATGAGGGCGTCGCTGACCAGGCAGCATTTATTGCCCATCCCTAATTGCCCAGAGGGCAGTTAAGAGTCAACCACATTGTTGTGGGTCTGGAGTCACATGTAGGCCAGACCAGGTAAGGATGCCAGTTTCCTTCCCTAAAGGACATCAGTGACCCAGATGGGCTTTTCCTGACAGTTGACAAAGGATTCACGGTCATTGTTAGGTTTGTAATTCCAGATATTTTATTGAATTCAAATTTGACCATCCGTTGTGGCACGGATTCGAACCCAGGTCCCCAGAACGTTATCTGGGTTGGGCGGGGGTGGGAGGTGGTCCTCTGGATTAACAGTCCAGTGATAATACCACTCGGCCATCGCCTGCCCTGTAAACCACAAATGGCTGGTCTGCAGGTACAGCTACTGATTAGGAAGATGAAAGGAGTGGTAGCCTCTATTGCAAAAAGGGATGGAGTGTAAATGTAGTTATGTTTTGCTCTGACCGTCCAGGACTTTGTAAGGTGACGCTAAAGTACCGTGTATGTACTTGGTCTCCTTACATAAGGAGAAGTGTTCTTGCATTGGAGGAAGTTCAGTGAAGGGTCGCTTGGCTGATTTTTGGGGTGAGGAGCCTGTTTTATGAGGAAAGACTAAGCAGATTGAACTGTGGAGGTTAGAAGAAGGAGAATTGTTGAAATAGGGAAGGGGCTTGACCGGGTGGATGTTTCCCCTTGCAGGGGAGACTGGGACTGGGGGGGCACAGTTTGAAGACCTAAAGGGTTTTGCAATGAGGTAGGTGGAACAGCTTCATAGAATCCCAACAGTGCAGAAAGAGGCCATTCAGCCTGCATTAACCCTCCAAAGAGCATCCCACCCAGTCTGAGCTCCATCCCTCTAACTTCACATTTACCATGGCCAACACACCTAATCTACACATCCCTGAACACTATGGGGCAATTTAGCACAGCCAATCCACTCTAACCTGCACATCTTTGGACTGTGGGAGGAAACTCCACTCAGGCAGTTGCCCAAAGGTGGGATTGAACCCTGGTCCCTCGCGCTGTGAGGCAGCAGTGCTAACCACCGAGCCACCGTGCCACCCCAAACTGTGGGAATTGTTGGTCTTTGCAATTCTCTTCTCCAGACAACAGTGGGCGCTGGCTCGCTGTGTACCTTCAAGGCTGGGTGAGGCAGAGGTTCGAGGTGTTGGGAGGTCTGGCGGGAGTGTGAGGAGGAAAGTGGAAGCCATGATCTTATTGAATGGCAGAATGGGCTCAAGGGGCTGAATGGCCTCTGCTATCTCTCGCAATGTTTTGATGCTGAGGTGAAGATTCCTTGAGAGTATAAAATGTCCATATTGTTCCCTGCTCTTGTTAGATTGGCTTCACAGGATGTGGAATGAACCCTGCTCGATCCTTTGGACCTGCTGTCATCACCGGCAACTTCCAAGACCACTGGGTGAGTTGCTGGATGTTACACCAACCGTCAATGCAGTCGAGTATGGGCCTGGCTGCCAGACTGGCCTCAACGACCGCATCCCTTGGCCCCGAGGCAGGAGCAGCCCCCGCTTGGTTGGCACCACATCCACAAGCATCCCCTCCGTACCCCCCCACCCCCCCACCGCCGACGCTCAGTAACAGCAGTGTGTACTATCTACAAGATGCACTGCGGAAATTCACCAAAGATCCTCAGGCAACACCTTACAAACTCACGACCACTTCCATCTAGAAGGACAAGGGCAGCAGATTAAAGGACAGTTAACGCTGGGTCACAAAACAGTGACGTTCACATCCCCCGGGACAGTAATAGTCTCTCCCTGCCCCTGCTTTTCAATTCAGATTGGTCGCAGCGTTTCTCAACCTGACCACTAGAGGGAGATCATAATCCAAACGGAGAGAATCAACATTCACATGTAACCACAGTCTGGACACACTCACACTTACATTTACACACTCACACACTAACACACTCATACACTCACACACACTCACACTCATACACTTAAACACACACTCACACTTACACTTACACACACACACTCATACACTTACACACACACATTAACACACTCATACACTTACACACACACTCACACTTACACTTACACACACACACTCATACACTTACACACACAC
>NW_025979964.1:0-5869 GCF_021869965.1 Rhincodon typus | reverse complement strand
TCGGATTGCAGATGACGGAAGTGTCGGAGGATGATGCGTTGGATCCGGAGGTTGGTGGGGTGGTACGTGAGGACGAGGAGGATTCTGTTTTGGTTGTTATTGCGGGGAGGGGGTGTGAGGGATGAGTTGCGGGAAATGCGGGAGACACGGTTGAGGGTGTTCTCGACCACTGAGGGGGTGAAGTTGCGGTCCTTGAAAAACGAGGACATCTGAGATGTACGGGAGTGGAATGCCTCATCCTGGGAGCAGATGCGGCGGAGGTGAAGGAATTGGGAATAGGGGATGGCGTTTTTGCAGGAAGGTGGGTGGGAGGAGGTGTATTCTAGGTAGCTGTGGGAGTCGGTGGGCTTGAAATGGATATCGGTTTCTGGGTGGTTGTTGGAGATGGAGGCAGAGAGGTCCAGGAAGGAGAGAGAGGTATTAGAGATGGTCCAGGTGAGCTTAAGATTGGGGTGGAAGGTGTTGGTGAAGTTGATGAACTGTTCGAGCTCCTCGTGGGAGCACGAGGCGGTGCCAATACAGTCATTAATGTAACGGAGGAAGAGGTGGGGTTCAGGGCCAGTGTAGGTACGGAAGAGGGATTTACCAGGATGTTGCTGGGTTTGGAAGGTTTGAGTTATAAAGAAAGGCTGGGACTTCTTTCACTGCAGTGTAGGAGGTTCAGAGGCGACCTTATAGAAGTTTATAAAATAATGAGGAACACAGATAGCGTTAATGGTAGTTGTCTTTTCCCAACAATGGGTGATTTCAAGATGGGGGCGGGGAATTTTTAAGGTGAGAGGAGAGAGATTTTAAGAAGACATGAGAGGCAATTTTTTTTTTACACAGAGGGTGGTTCATGCATGGAATGAACTTCCTGAGGAAGTGGTGGATCTGGGTACAGTTACAATGTTTAAAAGACATTTGGTTAAGTACATAAACGGGAAATGTTTGCAGGGATATGGGCCAAGAGCAGGCAGGCAGGACTAGTTTAGTTTGGGATTATGTTCGGCATGGACTACTGTTGAATCGAAAGATCTGTTTCTGTGCTGTATGACTCTTTAACTGTATTCAAAGGAGTTGAGAAGAATGAACAGGGGTCTCAAAGAAATCTAAAAATACTAATAGAACTTGGAGAAGGTAAGCACAGGAAGGATGTTCATGATGACTGGGGAGTCCAAGGAGGGGACTCAGCCTACACATTCAGTACTGTCTCCTGTAATTCTTGATTTATCTCTGTCTTAAAGACACTCAATGACTTGACCTCCACAACCTTCTGCGAATGAGTTCCACAGATTCACCACCCTCTGGCTGAAGAATTTCTCCTAATTTCAATTCTAAAGGTTCGTCCCTTTATTCTGAGGGTCTGAATCTCTCCTACTAGTATTCTGTAAGTGTCAATGAGTTCACCCCTCAACCTTCTAAACTCCATTGAGTATAGACCCAGAGTCCTCAACTCATTCTCATGTGAATAAAAACCAAAAGAACTGTGGATGCTGTAAATCAGAGACAAATTGCGGGAAAAGCTGAGCAGATCTGGTAGCATTTGTGAAGAGAAATCACAGTTAATGTTTCGGGTCCAGTGACACTTTCTCAGAACAGTACCTAGTACTTCTATCCCATTGTGCCAGTGTCCCATGAAACAAACCCCGGTCCTCCTCCTCCAATCTTTAAGCCACGCAATTAACTCCTTTACTTTATTCACCATGTGTCAATTTGGGAAGTAATCCTGAGATTATCACCTTGGAGGTTCTGCATTTTAGTTTAGCTCCTAACTGTTCAAAATCTTTCAGTAGAACCTCTTTTCCAGGGCTTCTGACATCATCTTGTCCAGGCCAATCAATGGGTGGGATCCCAGGGTCACGAATACCCAACTTTGATCCCAGTGCCCAGGAGGGACCATTTTCGTCACAAATTGGTTCCAATAACCAACGAGTAATGTGATATCTAAGTTTCAGAGCCATTGTGATACTGGATATGGAGGCCCCATTGATGGGTGAACCACATCAAACAGCATTGGCCACCTGTTGTCTGCAGTGGGCAGTGTCCTCTACCACACCAGTGTTTGCAAATCTCCATATCCGACATTAGGCATTCGGCTGTAGAACAACATATATTCAAGAATTGCATTTGTGATAAGAGTTACACCCAAAACCAATTTAAGATTAGCACTGAGGCCTGCATTGTGTGTATGTGTGTTAACTGTTACATACATTCACATGCACAGCACACTGTTCTTTGTTGGAATAAGGAATATATCCACACTTTGCAACTTTTCCAGTGAGGAAAGGGCTGCAGAGACAGACAATCCCTGCTGCATCCCCAAAATAACGCCGTCACCAATCACAGTCCACTTTTCTAGCAAATCACAGTCCAGTCTGAATTTAATCAGTTCATTAAGATTGACAGTTCCTGTTGTAACGCCAGGTCAACCATGGTCCAGTCTATCAGCACACACCTCTCATGCAGTGCAATTACCTGTCTCTTTCTCTAAAATTGGCTTTCTTGCATTTCAGTCCTGATGAGTGCAAGATGAAAGCTTCAATCGCATGTTTCTTTTGTGCAGCGTTTAACTTCACATCCTTCTTAAAATGCAGTTCCGCTGAATTAATGTTGAGGCTGAACCAGACCTTCACAAAGATCACTAGAAAGAGGAGTAGGGATGGGCCAAATGGCCTATTCCTACCAGTTGGTTAGCCATTCAGTAAGATTGTGGCTGATTAAGTTGTGGCCTTATTCCTGCTTATCCCGACTGAAATTGCATACAATACAGCAAATGTGGTCTCACTGGCATTCTATATTATTGAAGGAAGATTTGTTTGTACTCAAACATTACTGATGTACTATTTGCCTTCCCAATTGCTTGCTGCATCTACATGCCAGCTTTCAGTGACTTAAGAACAAGTTTGCCTCAGTCTCTTGGGACATCAATCCTTTTCAATCTTTCACTGTTTGAAAAATACTCGGCATCTCTGTTCCTCCTACCAAAGTGGATAATCTCACACTTATCTGCATTATAATCCACTCATTCAGCCTGTCTTAATCCCCTCAAATCATCCGCCTCTAGGAGGTTGGTGGGAATGTGAATTTTTTTTAAAATCATCTGCAAATTTTCAAACAATATAGCTGGACCTCGCATTCAAATCATTAAGTACATCATGAACAGCTGCGGCTCAAGCACTGATCCTTGTGGTACCACGCTCACCAGCCTGATATTGACCCATTTATTCCGACACTTGGTTTTCTATTTGGTATTCAATACTCAATCCGCACTGGTATAGTACAACCATCCAATGTTCTGTAATTTTTTTGACTAATATTTCATGTTGAAGCTTATCAAAAGCCTTCTGAAAATCCAAGTACATCACATCCACTGGTTCCTCTTGTCAACTCTGCTAATGACATTCTCAAAAAAACTCCAACAGATTAGATTTACATGATTTCCCTTTCACAAATCCACATCAATTCTGCCCAAGCAGTGATCACATCCCTTATTACAGAGTGACAAGTGGGAGGCCCTCAAAGTGAGATAATGAGAGTTCAGAGACATTATGTTCCTGTTAGAGTGGAAGGCAAGGTTTGTACGATTAGGGAACAATGGATGATTTAAAGATTTTGAGATTCTAGTCAAGATTAAAAAAAAAATCAGAATATAGACAACTGGGATCAACTGAATCTCTTGTAGCGTATAAAGAGTGTAGGGGCATTCTTAAGAAGGGAATCAGGAAGGCAAAGAGAGGGTATGAGATAGCCTTGGCAGATAAGGTTAAGGATAATTCAAAAAGATTCTACAAATACATAAAAAGCAAGAGAGCAACTTGAGTGAGAGTAGGATCCCTTAAGGATCAATGAGGTCACCATTGTGTTGAACTTCAGGAGATGGGAGAGATGTTAAGTGAATACTTTGTGTCAGTTTTTACTATGGAGAAAGAAATGGAGGCTAGACAACTCAGAAATAAATATTGATGTTTTTAAAGGAGTACATATTACGGAAGAGGAAGTGCTGGAAGTCTTAGAAAAAATAAAGCTCAATACATCTCCAGGACCTGATCAAGTGAATGTCAGGAAGTTAGGGAGGAAATTACAGGGATCCTAGCAGAAATATTTGTATCATTTATAAACACAGGTGAAGGACTGGAGGTTGGCTAATGTTGTGCCATTGTTTAAGAAAGGCTGTAAAGAGAAGCCTGGAAACTGTAGGCCTGTGCATCTGACATTGGTGGTGAGAAAGTTTTTTGGCGGTGATACTGAAGGATAGGATTTACATGCATTTGGAGAGGCAAGGATTGATTAGGGATCATCAGCATGGTTTTGTGTGAGGAAAATTGTATCTTACAAACTTGATTAAATTTTTTTAATGAAGTAAGCAAAAATATTGATGAGGGCACAGTGGTAAACATTGTTTACTTGGACTGTAGTAAAGCCTTTGTCAAGATTCTGCATGGTAGACTAATTAGTAAAGTTAGATCATATAAGATTCAGGCTGAGCTTGCTAATTGGATACAAAAATGGCTTTCTGGCAGGAGACAGAGGGTGGTAGGAGAGGGTTGGTTTTCAGTCTGGAGGCCTAGACCAGTGGTGTTCCACTGGGTTTGGTACTGGGTCCACTTTTGTTTGCCTTTTATATAAATTATTTGAATGTGAATATAGGAGGCATGGTTAATAAGTCTGCAGAGGAATGGACAGTGAAGGTTAATTAAGAATACAAAGAGATCTTAATCAGTTGGGTCAATGGGCTGAAGAGCGGTAGATGGAGTTTAATTTGCATAAATGTGAGGTATTCGATTTTGGTAATACAAACTAGGACAAGACTTATACAATTAATATTAGGGCCCTGGCTAGTGTTGTAGAACAGAGAAATGTAGAGGTTCAGGTACATAATTCTTTGAAATCTGAGTCACAGGTAGACAAGGTGGTTATGAAGGCATTTAGCATGCTTGCCTTCATTGCTCAGACCTTTCAGTATAGGAGTTGGGACATCTTGTTGAGGCTGTGCAGGACATTGGTGAGGCCTCTTTTGGAGTATTGCATGCAGTGCTGGTCACCCTATTATAGGAAGGATATTAAACTGGAGAGGGTTCAGAAAAGATTTACAAGGATGTTGCTGGGAATGGAGGTTTTCAGTTACAATGAGAGGCTGGGACTTTATTCACTGGAACATAGGAAGTTGAGGAGTGACCTCATAGAGGTTTATAAAATCATGAGATACGTAGATAAGGTGAATGGCATGTGCCTTTTCCCTAGGGTGGGGAATTTCAAGAAAAAGGGGGCATATTTTAAAAGTGAGAGGGGAAAGATTTATAAAGGACATAAGGGGCAAGTTTTTTTTTTAACACAGAGTGGTTCGTGCGTGGAATGAACTTCCGGAGAAAGTGGTGGATGTAGGGACTGTTGCAATGTTTAAAAGACATTTAGATAAGTTCAAGATAAAGAAAGGTTTGGAGGGATATGGGCCAAGCACAGGCAGGTGGGACTAGTTTAGTTTGGGAACAAGGTCACCTAGGACTGGTTGGACTGAAGGGTCTGTTTCCATGCTGTCTGACTCTATGACTATTTTAGTTTATTCCCTACTGCTGACATCAGGCTAACAAGTCTGTTTTATCTCTCTTTAACAGTGGGGTTACATTTACAGCTTGCAGTAACTCTTGCAGAATCTGTAGAATTTTGAAAAATGACCATCCACTGTTGTTACAGTCAATTTCTTCAACATCCTGTGAAAGAATGAATAAAGAAGAGAAAGACAACAATATCAGCAGTATCCAACCCTTGCCACCACTTGTGAATTCACTGGTGTGTCAGCAGACTGGACAACTAAATGAATCCAAGATAGTAGGAACTGCAGATGCTGGAGAATCCGAGACAACAATGTGCAGGGCTGGATGAACACAGC
>NW_025979963.1:0-5870 GCF_021869965.1 Rhincodon typus | reverse complement strand
TGGGGTGGTACGTGAGGACGAGGGGGATTCTTTTTTGGTTCTTATGGCATGGACGGGGTGTGAGGGACGAGTTGTGGGAGATGTGGGAGACACGGTTGAGGGCGTTCTTGACCACTGACGGGGGGAAGTTACGGTCCTTGAAAAACGAGGACAACTGAGATGTATGGGAGTGGAATGCGTCATCCTGGGAGCAGATGCGGCGGAGGCGAAGGAATTGGGAATAGGGGATAGCATTTTTGCAGGAAGGTGGGTGGGAGGAGAAGTATTCTAGGTAGCTGTGGGAGTCGGTGGGCTTGAAATGAATATCGGTTTCTAGGTGGTTGCCCGATATGGAGACACAGAGGTCCAGGAAGGGGAGAGAGGTGTTAGAGATGGTCCAGGTAAACTTAAGGTTGGGGTGGAAGGTGTTCGTGAAGTGGATGAACTGTTCAAGCTCCTCGTGGGAGCACGAGGCGGCGCCGACACAGTCATTGTGAAAATATTAATTAAAATCCAGATCATAAACTGCCATTGGATTTGAATTGAAGCCCTATACTTGGGGTGCATAAAAACTTATAACTATTAGTAAGGCTTTGATTAACAAAATTATCAAAACAAAAATTTGTTTTCTCCTGTTCAATTCAGAGTGGATTATGTGAAGATTTCAGAAGTGGGCGTAACACCATTCTCTGCTTAAAATTCATTCTTTCATTTGTTGTACTTTGAACAACATTTGATGTTTTAAAACTGGCAGCAATCATGAAAAACAATTCTTAATACATTTGCTTTTGAGTGTTTGATTAAATTACCAGCAGTAGAATCTAGAATTAGAATTTTTTAGAATTCTGTTTTATTGTCACATGTACTCATGTACAGGGATACAGGAGTGCAATGAAAATTGTATTGAGTTGCCTTTCTCCAGCGCCATCTCTGGTGCAAAGGTACCTAGGTACAAAATCTTAGGTATAAGTAGAAAAATGAGGAAATAAAGTTAAAAGTTCAACATTATATTCCTCCTTAAGTGCTTAACCAAGGGCCAGGATTCAGCCTCTTCCACCCCAACAGAGTCCATCACCAGCATGAAGCAGTCAGCCTGCTGCAAGTCCCTTTGCCGTACTTCTGCCACAGAACTGTGTTGCCATTATTCGGCGCCATCTTATCTTGACTGCGTTGGACCGATCTCGGTGATGAAGCTGCTGGGTCCCGCGCTGGGCCCAAGTTCTCCTTCCTCCCACCGCCGCTGGGAGCACAAACTTTTCTCCCTCCATCACCACAGCTGCCAGAAACAAACCTTGCCTCCGATGCGTTAGACCCCTCCATGCTGTCCAATCTGTCCACATAAGGTGGCAATGGCCTAGTGGTATTGCTGGATTGCTAATTCAGAGACCCAGGTAATGCTCTGGGGACCCAAGTTCGAATCCTGCCATGGCAGATTATGGAATTTGAATTCAATTTAAAAAAAAAAAAAAAAAATCCAGAATTAAGAGCCTGACCGTGACCATGAAATCATTGCTGATTGCCAGAAAAACCTATCTGGTTCATTAATGTCCATTAGGAAGGAAATTGCCACCCTTATCTGGTCTGGTCTACACATGACTCCAGACTTGTAGCAATGTGGATGGGCAATAAGTGTTAGCCTGGACACCGATACCCACATCCCGTGAATGAATTTAAAAAAAAAACAGAACTTTTTAAAAAAAAGTAAAAGCAGAGGAGTAGACAAGCTCTATGCTCCTGAGTCCAGGAGCCCACATGCTGCACTGCTACTCTGCTGCCATCTTGATTGGTTACACCTTGAATCAATGCTGGGCCTCAACTCACAGCTACAAATGCTGTTCAGGACAAGAATTATGTAGACAGAAGAATTATCAAGAAATGTTGAGGCAGGGGTTGGGAAGAATAAAGGAAACAAGATGGTTGGAGTGAACGAGCACTGGCTCAGGAGCCCTACTCCGCTGCCATTTTGAAATCTAGTACTGACCGTGAGGCTCTTGGCTAAAATAATTTGCAGATCATGGTCTATACGTTTATCATGGTAACATACTTTATATTTTAAAGCCTTGTACTTTTTTATGTTATTGATTTTTGAATTGCCATCTGTCTATCCAACTGTTTCACTTTCACTGCTGCTCATTAGTTTGACTTTGCACTATCTTGTATGCCTTCCATTATAATTAACGAAACGATGCTCTGTGAGATTGTGAAATATGTCTTAGCTGAAAACTTTGTAGCAACATGTTTATATTAGGCATCTAATTAAAGTTAATTGGACCCAAAATTTGTTTTTGAGATTGCTTAAATTAAGACTGTTTGTTAATTCTTGGACTCTCTATTAAACAATCAGTAGCCTCATCCAATTTCGGTTTAGTTTTGCAATTTCAGATAAGTACAAGTAC
The DNA here is from genome assembly GCF_021869965.1 of Rhincodon typus. Taxonomy (NCBI): domain Eukaryota; kingdom Metazoa; phylum Chordata; class Chondrichthyes; order Orectolobiformes; family Rhincodontidae; genus Rhincodon; species Rhincodon typus. Next base: position 3,495 of record NW_025979963.1, on the reverse strand, counting down.
AGACTGTTATAACTAACAATATATTGTTCTCAAATTAATAAACATTGTTTCGAGAATTAAGAGAAGGAAATTTTCATTACAGCATGCAAGATTAGACCCTGAGAATCCATACCCAAGTATCTCCAAATGTCTGCAGTTGGAAAAATAGCATATATTTGAAGGCAGTCAGTAATGTTTTTATGTTCACATCGGAAATATTTGAAATATTTGGAAAAGTTTGGAGTGCAAGACTTTTTTTTTAAGGTACTCATGCATAGCAGCCTCCAGGCCAATTCGCTGAATTTCTCTGTTTCATTATGGAGTTCACACTCTCCTAGAATCTTAGTCTTCAGAGCTTGAATGTATGTTTTGAGCAACCAAAGGACTGAAGGGGTATTGTTAGAAATAACCAGCTGAAATCAGTTAAGCTATAATTACAGAGCACAAATAGGCTGAGAGCATCTTGTCCATTCTGTTTATAATGTTATTACCTATGTATACAGAATCATCTTTGAAATTAAATACTTCTCCATTACTTTGGCGTTGACTACAGTAAATGTTAAGCATGATGCGTGCTGTTTTGTGTAGAGTCATAAACTGTTGTTACAGCCATTAACCTGTTGTTACAGCCATTTTAAATATTAAGATGAAACCGTGGCCCAAACAACTTTAAACTAGAAGATATTGCTGTATTAAATATATTTTATATAGTTCTGGGAGATAGTTTTTGTAGTTTAGCACTTTCTCCCTGAGCAATGTAATTCAGCATTTCACTCAGATTTCTTTTCCTGCCTGTTTTTTTTGTAAGTTTGGAAGAGAAAATTGTTTTAAAATGAAAGGAAGGGAATGGTTCTTCCTTTTTTTTTTAATCAAATTAATGGCACCCTTTCAAGATAAATATTTCCTCAATTTATTCCAAGCTTGCTGCAAATTTTTAAAATGGTGTACAGTAGGAAGCGGTGCAGTGGCTCAGTGGTTAGCACTGCTGCCTCACAGTGCCAGGAATCCAGCTTCAATTCCACCCTTGGGTGACTGTGCAAACTCCACACAGTCATTCTCCCCTTGTCTGCATGGGTTTCCTCTGGATGCTCCGGTTTCCTCCCACGGTCCAAAGATGTGCAGGTTAGGTGGATCGGCCATGCTAAGTTGCCCATAGTGTTCAGGATGTGCAGGTTGGGTGGGTTACAGGGAGATGGGTCTGGGTGGGATGCTCTGAGGGTTGGTGTGGACTTGTTGGGCCGAAGGGCCTGTTTCCATACTGTGGGGATTCTGTGATAAGAAATGCCTAAGAGGTAGGGTAGGGGATGAGTCTTAGGACATACCTGTTTCAGATATGCATGTAGGCTCCAATTGTGCCATGGAATTCTGTGTTTCTGAAAGGAGACAAAAGTATTGTTATTGGCCAGTGTTTATAGGGAAGTTCACAGCTGAATCCTGCACTGTCAGCAGTTGTTATCGTTTGGTCTGGAAAGAGCAAGTGAATAGCAAATAAAACAACTTTTACCATTAACATGTGAATATAAACCAATTCCAGAAAATCCAAATTCCAAGCAAATATACATTTCCAATTGCAAGGTTAGAGAAGGGGGGCAACAGTGGCAAGAAAGGGATCCAGGAATACAGTGTTTGCTGTGTTAATGGCACACAAAAATACACGTTGTTGTAGTGTTTCATTACACAAATATTGCCAGTTGTTTCCATGTAAATAGGGAAGAATCTATTGAAAGGTAATGTAGAAATACTTGTTATGCATGCTTTTTTGTCGTTTATGAATAAATGTCTGAAATAATCTTTGAACTAGCCTACCCTTGCAGGAGAATTTGGTATTCTTTGGAAAGACTTGTTTTGGGCAAGTGTAACAATTATGTGAAAGTCTCTTAAACCCAACAATTGAACAACCTTTAGAGGATCATACTTAAACATTTGTCAATATTGTCATTTGTCTTTAATTCTGTTTTGGATTTGCACCAATTTTGAGTGACTTCCCCTCTAAATGATCCTCCACTTTCCTGTGAGAATGGGTGTGGTTGAGCTATGTGTTTATCCTTGAACACGAACTTCAATGTTTCAAATTTTTAAAAAAATCTTAAATGGTTTCCTTTTGCAAGTTTTTAGTTAATTTCAATATTGGACTGATAGGGATATTATGATTGAGAGGAGGAGCTGAAGAATTTGATTGAATTCCAATTTCTTTAAACAAAAGACATTTTGCTGAAAGTGTACATGTATGGATATCGGGTAGAAATAAAAAGAAACTTGGTTGGTTCATCAGCTTTTTATTACTCAGACCATCCACTTCTTCCTCTGTGATGTCCTTCCTTCTTTGCCTTTGTTTAGCCATTCAAGTGTTAAAATACTCTTGTATGTCTTAGCAACCTCTAAACTCTAATGTAATACTTTGCTAAATAGTTTCTCCTCTTGAATCCTTTAAATTTCAGATACAAAACTCTGATCATATTCCAACTTTCTCTGAATTGCACTCACCTTTCACCACTGTCCTTACTGACTGACTTTAGCTCCTAGTTCTGCAACATCTCAATTTTAAATCCTTCCATGACCCAACAGGTGCCGAACTAACTTCTTTTGAACCATTTTCCACCACTTGCAAATATCCCTTCAAGGCACATAATGTCCTAACTTAGCATCTTATTCCCATTCTATCACTGTTGCTAGAGAGAAATCCTGGAAGTCTCAACCTGATAGTACAAGATGGTATCTCATTGGATGGACTGTGACAATTCAAGAAGGCAACTCGCGTTCACCTTCTCAAGGGCAATTGGAGATGAGTAACAAAGGCTGGCTTTATTCACAGTTCCAACATAGCTGCAGGATTTTTCTTTTAAGTTCAGGTCTGGACTGTTGCATATCCTCTTTCTTGAGCTCTGTGGCTCATGTTTCCTTGGCTGCTTTGTCTTCAGCTTCCAAGAACCCAAGTTCTGGAATTCTATACTTATTTCTCTCAGCCTTCTACCTCTGAACAAACATTCAGTCATACATTCTAAATATTTCCTTTGTTCTATGAAATTGTTTGATAATTATTTGTATGAAGTAACCTGAGGCATCTCATGTTAAAGGGGGCATGTGTAGCTTGGCAGTACAGACTCAATGGGCTGAAGAACCTCTTCTATTCTGTAAGATCCTATAAATGCAAGTTGAACATGTCTGGTGAATGTGTGGGAGAGATGGGTAGTTAAAAAACATGCCCACATTTATTTTAGTTTTTAATATTTGAGAAAAGTAGGGAATAATGTCACAACAAACAAGGATTCTAATTTCAGGAGAAAGAGGGTAAGTTTGGCAAATTAGATGAACAGGACAATTCTATGCTCCTATAATGAGCAAGGACTGGCCTCACTGAACTTGACTTCATATGTTTCATCCCAGCTTTTCTAAGTAACTCAATTTGTTCTTAAAATTGAGACAACATGGTGTAGAGCTGAATGAGCACAGCAGGCCAAGCAGCATCAGAGGAGCAGGAAAGCTGACGTTTCGGGTCTAGACCCTTCTTCAGAAAGG
>NW_025979962.1:0-5871 GCF_021869965.1 Rhincodon typus | reverse complement strand
ACGTCAGCTTTCCTGCTCTTCTGATGCTGCTTGGCCTGCTGTGTTCTGCAACTTCTACAGCTTGCAACTTCTACAGCTTGCAACTTCTACAGCTTGCAACTTCTACAGCTTGCAACTTCTACAGCTTGTAATCCTAGCTTTCAATAGGAACTGGATTTGGATCCAAATCCGAATTACAGGTCATGGACAAGGATTGGGGCTAATTGAAGAACTCTTTCAAAGAGAAGTTGAGGAGCCAACCACAGACCATGCTATTTTATATCTAGTACTTTGTAACAAAAAAGTGTCAATTATCAATCTTGTAAAAGAACCCTTAGAGAAGAATGACTATGACATGATAGAATTTCACGTTATGTTCAAAAGTGAGGTAATTCATTCTGAAGCAAGGGTGTTAAATTTGAATAACAGAAATTATGAAGGCATGAAGTGCAAATTGGCTGAGGTGAATTGCGAATATACATTAAAAGGCATTACTGTATATGGCAACCAAAGTCTTACAGAACTATTACATGATTTTAAGCAACTACACATTTCTTCAAGGTACAACAACTCAAAAAAGCTCAGTCAACCATCGCTAACAAAGTCAATACAGGATTATATGACATTAAAAGAAAAGGCCGATGTAGTTGCCAGAATATGCAGTAAATTTTAGGATTGAGAAGCTTTTAGAATACAGCAAGAGAGGACCAAGGAACTGACAAGCGATAGCAGAATATGAAAGCTATCTAGCAAAAAACATAAATGCTTCTATAGGTGTGTAAGAAAGAATCATTTGACTAAAATGAATGCGTGTCCATTATAGACAGAGTTAGGATAATTATAATGGGAAATAGAGTAAGGGCAGAGAAGCTAAATGATTACTTTGTTTGCTTTCACCAAGTGGGAGGCGATGTCCTAGTGTATTATCACTAGACTATTAATAACGCCCAGAAAATCAGCTAATGCCCTCGGAACGTGGTTCAAATCCTGCTACAGCAGATGGTAGAATTTGATGACCACAAAACCATTGCGATTGTCGGAAAGACCCATCTGGGTCACTAATGTCCTTCAGGTAAAGGAAATCCACCATCCTCACCTGGTGTGGCCTGAATGTGACTCCAGACCACAGCAATGTGGTTGACTCTCAACTGCCCTCTGCAATGGCCTAGCAAGCCACTCAGTTGTATCAATTGCTACAAAGTCTCAACAAAGAAATTGACACTTGATAGACCCAGGCTTCAGAAAGGACCACAGCAGAAAAAGCCCTGTTGACCCTGCAAAATCCACCTTACTCACATCTGGGGGACAAATTGAGAGCTGTCTCACAGACTAGTCAAGCAACAGCCTGACATTGTGTGTAAAGCATGATTCCATGGAGATGACACAACTATGTCCCAGTTACCACCATCCCTGGATATGTCCTGTCCAATCAGCATTCGACCCAGCAGAGACGACGGCACAGTGGTATAGAGTCAGGAGGGAATTACCGACTCCAGACCGTACAAGGTCTCATGGCTTCAGATTAAACATGGGCAAGAAAACCTCCTGCTAGTTACCATGTACTGTCCTCCTTCAACTGATGAATCAGAATTCCTCCATATTGAACAACACTTGGAGGAAGCACTGAGGGTGGCAAGGGTGCAAAATGTTCTCTGGGTAGGGTATTTCAATGTCCACCAACAGTGGTTCGGCAGCAGCCCTACTGATCGAGTTGGTCGAGTTTTAGACAACATAGTTGCTAGACTGGGTCTGTGGCAGGTGGTGAGGAAATTGACAAGAGGGAAAAACATACTTGACCTCATCCTTACCAATCTGTTGGCTGTAGATGCATCTGTCCATGACAGTATTGGTAGGAGTGACCACTGCACTATCCTCGTGGAGATGAAGTCCCACCTTCACAGTGAGAATAACCTCAATCGTGTTGTGTGGCACTGTCAATGCACTAAATGTGACAGACTTCAAACAGATCTAGTGACTCAAGACAGGACATCCATGAGGTGCTGTGGGTCATCAACAGCAGAGGTATTGAACTCCAGCATAATCTGCAATCACATGGCCTGGGATATCCCCCACTCAACCATTACTATCAATGGATGAGTGACAGCGCCACAAATATCCCCATCCTCAATGATGGAAGGGCCCAACACAGCAGTCCAAAAGATAAGGCTGGAGCAATTGCAAGGGCCCATTAGATGATCCATCTTGCCATCCTCCAGTCATCCCCCACAACACAGATTCCAGTCTACTAATTCAATTCACTCTGCCTGATATCAAGAAACAGTTGGAGGCATTGGATACTGTAAAGGCTAATGGGCTTTGACAACATTCAGGCAATATTACTGAAGACTTGTCCTCCAGAACTTGCTGCTCCCCTAGCCAAGCTCTTCCAGTACAGTTACAACATTGGATGGATGCCAATGATGTGGAAAATTACCCAGATATGTCATGTACACAAAAAGCAGGACAAATCCAACATGGCCAATTATTGCCCCATTAGTATACACTCGATCATCAGTAACCTGATGGAAGGTGTCATCAACTATGCTATCAAGCAGCACCTGTTCAGTGATGTCCAGTTTGGGTTCTACCAGGGGCACTCAGCTCCTGAACTCACTCCAGCCTTGGTTCAAATATGGACAGAAGAACTGAATTCCAGAGGCAAAGTGAGAATGACAGCCCTTGACTGAGTGTGGCATCAAGGAGTCAATGGCTATCAGGGATGAGCTCTCTGCTGGTTGGAGTCATACTTGGCACAAAGGAAGATAGTTGTGGTTGTTGGAGGTCAGTCATCTCAGTCCATGAAATCAATGCAGGAGCTCCTCAAGGTAGTATCCAGGCCCAACAAACTTTAGCTACTCCATCAATGACCTTCCCTTCATCATAAGATTAGAAGTGGGGATGTTCGCCAATGATTGCACAGTGTTCAGCACCATCCACAACACCTCAGATACTGAAGCAGTCCATGTTCAATGCAAGATCTGGGCAATATTCAGGCTTCAGCTGACAAGTGGCAAGTAACATTTGCACCACATAAATGCCTGACAATGACCATCTCAAAAAAGACAGAATCTCACCACTGCCTCTTGACATTTAATAGTGTTACCATCACTAAATCTCCCACTAACAACATCCTGGTGGTTACCATTGACTGGAAACTCAACTGGACTCACCACATAAACACAGTGGCTACAAGAGCAGGTCAGAGGCTAGGAATACGGCAGCGAGTGACTCACCTCCTGACTCCCCAAAGCCTGTCCATCATCGACAGGGCACAAGTCAGACTTATGATGGAAAACTCCCTACTTGCCTGGATGGGTGCAGCTCCAACAACACTCAGAAAGCTTAATATCATCAGGGACAACCCATCATAACTAGGCAATGGCTGGACTGTTAATCCAGAGACCCAGATAATGTTGTGGGGACCTGGATTCGAATCCACGCCACAGCAGATAGTGGAATTTGAATTCAATAAATATCTGGAATTAACACAGTCTAATGATGACTGTGAATCCATTGTCAATTGTTGGAAAAAAATCCATCTGGCTCACTAATGTTCTTCAGGGAAGGAAACTGCCATCCTTACTTGATCTGGCCTACTTGTGACTCCAGACCCACAGCAATGTGTTTGATTCTTAACTGCCCTCTGGACAGTTTGGGATGGGCAATAAATGCTGCCTAGCCAGCGATGCCCTCTTCCCGTGATTGAATAAAGAAAAAACAACTTAACTGGCACCACGTCCACAACCATTCACTCCCTACACCACCAATGCTCAGTAGCAGCTGTGCTTACTACGCACTGTAGAAATTCATTGAAGAACCTTAGATAGCACTTGATGGATGACCACTTCCATCTAGAAGGACAAGGGCAGCAGATACATGGGAACACCACCAACTGCAAGTTCCCCTCCAAGCCATTCATCATCCCGACTTGGAAGTATATCACCTTTCCTTCACCGTTGTTGGGCCGAAATCCTGGAACTCCCTCCTCAAGGTCAGTGAGGATCAGCATGTGGACTGCAATTTTGAAGATACCTTACCACGACCTTCTCAAGGGCTACTAGGGACAGGCAATAAATACTGGCCAGCCAACAACAGTCATGTCCCATGAATGAATGAAAAAAATTACATAAATTAAGGGTTATGGGGGTGAGGCAGGTTAAAGCCATTTAAGTGTTCAATCAGCCATGACTGCAACGAATGATAGGGCAGGCTTGATGGGATGAATTGCATACTCCTGTTTCTATGTTCCTATTCTCCCAGAACTAGAGATCCAAGTGGTTAGAGAGAACAAGGAGTTGAAGGAAATTATTCATAAGATGATTCTATTGGGGCTGAAAGTGGATATGTCTCGAAGACCCAATGGTTGCATCCCAGAGTGCTGAAGGAGGTGACCTTTGAGACTATTGACACATTGGTGATTAACTTCTAACATTCTATACATTCTGGAATGATTCCTGAAGTTTGGATGGTAGAAATAGTGCCCCACTATTTAAGAAGGGAAAGACAGAGAAAACCAAAACTGCAGGTCTGATAGCCTTACATATTGTAAAGACTGTGATAAATAAATACTTGAATAATAATTAACTGATTGGGCGTAGTTAGCATGGATTTGCCAATGGAAAATCATGCTTGACAAACTCATTGAATGTTTTGTTTTGAAGATGTTACTAACAAAATTGATAAAGCAGAGCTGACGTACATATTATGAGAAGACATTTTGATAAAGTCCCCCACAGGAGAATGGTTAGAAAACTTAAAAGCATATGGAATAACTGGTAGTGTACTGGCATGGATTATTGATTGGCTAACTGACAGAAAACAAAATAGGAATAAATGGGTGAGACTCAGATTGGCAAGCTGTGATTAGTGGGATACCACTTGGGCCCAGCTGGTCACAACACATACATCAATGATGGGACAAAATGTAGTATTTCCAAATCTGCAGATGATACAAAGCTAAGGGGGTTGTGCAGTAAATGTAAAAGTGGCTTCAGGAGGCTTAATGAAAGGGAAAGAACATGCAGATTGAATACGTTACGGAGGGGAATAGCCGAACCTCTCTGATAATTAAACTAAAACACAAGCCCCAATCTCTTATGACAGGAGTTGGAGCTCCCCTGCAATAATTACCCCCTGGAATACCCACAGAAGCTTGCCTTTCTCCCCGTAAACTGTTAAAAGTTGTTAAAAGACAGAATTTCTGATTTCCACTTTACAAATAACAATAAACAATTTATTTATTTAACCCTAACAATGAACAAATTAACGGAATTACTAACAAACTGACAATTCCCCTCTAGACTACTAACTACTTCCTAACTGAACAAAATCCTACTGGAATGCTGTTTGAATAAACACTAGTCCCATTTATATAAACCCAATTCATAAGAAAACAATAAATTAAAACTTAATCTCTTCAACCTCGCAGACTGTATCTCTTCTGGAACTTTCTGCTGCAAATGCCTTTCTTCTGCCAAGTCTGCTGTTAGGAAGGTTTCTCTGTAATTTCATCAGTGAGGTCTTTAACATAAACTGCCATGGTACTTTTGGTGGGTCTTTTTGGAGAGCTCACAGAGTTTGTGGGAGCCAGTCTTAAATTTCTTTTCGCTGCAGCTGAACGTTGGCTTACTTTTTCGGATGGCAATTGGCTCTACCCTGATTTTTCAAAAATGCCCTCATCTTTATACCCGTAATGACATAATAGTATGTCTTACATAGGATTGATTTGATGTTGTCAACACCATCAGATTTAAATTCAATTGGCTTTCTGTAACTAGGTGCTTGTTTCAAATTAATTGGCCAAATTCAAACTTGTCACAACATCAAAACAAGACGAAATAAAAACCAAAAGAACTGCGAATGCTATAAATCAGGAACAAAAACAAAGTTGCT
>NW_025979961.1:0-5871 GCF_021869965.1 Rhincodon typus | reverse complement strand
TGCTACCAGACCTGCTGAGCTTTTCCAGCAACTTTTATTTTTGTTCCTGATTTACAACATCCACAGTTCTTTCAGTTCTCATAGAATATGAGCCCCCTGATCGGGGCTGTTAACCTGGTCCAATCAGGGAGCCCTGGCTGACAGATAGAAACAGGAGTGTCAGAGGTTCTGCTCACGCTGAGAGCTGGCTCTGAGGGAGCTGGGTCAGTGTCAAGGACTCTCCGTGTGTAAATAAAGGGGGGACTCGGTGATGGGATACCAGCCTCTGTGGAGTTATTTCATCCCTTAAGAATCTTGCATGTTTCAATGAGATCACCTCTCATTCTTCTAAACTCCAGTGAGTAGAATCCCAGCCTTTGCTCAGAAGACAATCCCTCCATACAGGCGGTCAGCCCAGTAAACCTTCCGTGAACAGCCTCCAATTAAATAGTGCCTTCTTAAATAAGGGGACCAAGATCTGCCACCCTTACCTGCTCGGGCCTACATGTGACTCCAGGCCCACAGCAATGTGGTTGACTCTAAACTGCCTTCTGAAAGGGCCCTAAGAGCAAACAGCCCAGTTCAACTGGCCAGGAGGGATGGACAAAAATGCTAGCTCAGCCATTGGGGCCCACACCTTCTAAAACCTTACACAAGAAAACAGGCTTGAGAAGCTGAGGCAGCTCTGGGTCTGGCCAGGCCTAGAAATTCCCGAGGGGCCAAGTTCAAGCACAATGTGGGAGGGGTGAGGGTGGAGGGATTAAGGCCGATGTGAGAATATTTTGCGATATTGGGCCTCATCTCTCCTTAATCTGGAGCTAGTTTTTCTATCGTAATGTAAGTGCGCCCCACTGCTGTTGCCTGAGCTCACGGTAGGTTTTGTTTGACCAACCTGGGATGCAGTAGGGTCTTTTCCTTAACAAGATGTAGTTTATAACATGATAACAACTGACTACCAATTGCATGAAGGTGATCAATGCTAGCCTAGAGACTATCAGTTAGCCCCCAGGGGAAGGATTTATTCCTTCAATGATGTCGGCTGTACTCCCACCAATCCACATTATGTTATAATTTTTTATTATTCATTCACGGGATGAGGGCGTTGCTGGCCGGGCAGCATTTATTGCCCATCTCTAATTGCCCAGAGGGCTGTTAAGAGTCAACCACATTGCTGTGGGTCTGGAGTCACATGTAGGCCAGACCAGTTAAGGATGGCAGTTTCCTTCCCTAAAGGACATCAGTGACCCAGATGGGCTTTTCCGACAATCGGCAATGGATTCACAGTCATCGTTAGACTCTTAATTCCAGATATTTTTATTGAATTCAAATTCCACCATCTGCTGTGGCGGGATTCGAACCCAGGTCCCCAGAACAGTATACGGGTCTCTGGATTAATAGTCCAGTAATAATACCACTAGGCCATCACCTCCCCAGAACAGAAGAATTAGGAGCAGGCCATTGTTATAAAGGGGAGGTCGATCCCCCCACCCTAACCCTCGAGAACTCAAACTGAAACCCCCAGAGAAGTTCACCTCATCTATTAAAGGAAATGTGAAAAGTGGTATAACCTGCCTCTCAAAAGCCCCTGCCCAATCTATTATAAAGGAGAGGTTAAATGAAATGAATTCCTGACAGTCACTTTATAATAAACAAGTAACCATTTATTTTATCTAATTCTTTCTGTGAACAAATTAACAGAACTAACAAACCAAATAATTCCCCCTTAACTACTAACTATTCCCAAATAAAGGACATTCTAATGGTATACTGTTCCAATAAATAAAAGTGCCACTTATATTAACCAAAGTAATAAGAAAAATAAATTAAATCTTAGTCTCTCAAAATTACAGCCAGGGTAAGTCTTCCAGAATGCTCTGCCCCTTCTGTGCTGATCCTCAGTTAGGAACGCCTTTCTCCATCAAATTCTAGTGTCGGGAATATTAGCTAAGTATGCCGCTATACCATTAGTTTAGATGATGGTTTTCTGAGAGCTCAGAGAATTCTATGATACCCAGTGACTCTTTGCGAGAGAGCTGTTCTCTCGGCAGATGGCAGTTCACTCTCACCCCGATGTTCAAATGCCCTCTTCTTTTATACCCTCGATGACCTATTAATCTCTTACAATAAGATTGGTCTGAGGTTGTCAAAACCATCAGATTTAAATTTAATTGGGCTTTAGTGTTCAGCCCCTGGTTTAAATTAATTGGCTAAATTCAAAAACCTGTTGTCTTGATAAAAAAAATGCTGTGTTGCCTGCTGACAATGTCGCCTTACGAATGTTTCAATTTCAAAAACTCTCTGTATATCTGCTGCTGCCTGCAGACATTTTTATTGATCGCCAAGCCTGAAAAAACACATCATCTTTTAAAGGGACCACACACTCTGCATCCCACCACCATCATTTTACAAACATCAAATACTCTACCCAATTTCACAACACCATTCGGCCCTTCGGTCTAATAAGAGTACCATTAGAGTGGGCACTCCTTAGCCTTGCCCTTTAAGTCTCTCGCAGCAGTCGTAACTGGCCAAGAAAGTCAAGCAAAGAAGATTGGGTGCCAGGGAATTGGGTCGGGGGTCACATCAAGGTGAGAGTGGGGTCAGTGGTTGAGGTGAGGGAGGTGATGACAATGTATCTGGGAACTAGCTTCACCATGAAGCCCACCCACTCAACCTCTTCAGCTCATAGAGATGTACAGCATGGAAACACACCCTTTGGTCCAAGTCGTCCATGCCAACCAAATATCCAAAACTGATCTAATCCCATTTGCCAGCATTTGGCCCATATCCCTCTAAACCCTTCCTATTCATATACCCATCCAGACACCTTATAAATGTTGTAATTGTACCAGCCTCCACCACTTCCTCTGGCACCTCATTCCACACACGCACCACCCTCTGTGTGAAAAAGTTGCCCCTTAGGTCTCTTTTAAATCTTTCCCCTCTCACCATGCCGTCTAGTTTTGGACTCCCCTACCTCTGGGGAAAAGACCTCGACTCTTCAGCAGAACACAGTGGATAACTTGCCCAGTGTTGGTGGGATCTTGCTGTGCTCTGGTGAGCTGCAGGGTTCACTGACAAGATGGCAAGGACTGCACCTCGAAAGTGAGTCTCTGGCAGTTCCACAGCTGGCTCAGTTCAAGAGAGGTGAAAGCTTTTATAACTTCTCTCACACTGGCTGCAACATTCGAGGTGATTTTGAGGTAATTTTATTCTAATACCTGCTTCCAGCATGACACAGAGATAACAAGGTGCAGGGCTGGATGAACACAGCAGGCCAAGCAGCATCATAGGAGCAGGAAGGCTGACGTTTCGGGCCTAGACCCTTCATAGAACATAGAACATAGAACATTACAGCACAGTACAGGCCCTTCAGCCCTCGATGTTGCGCCGACCTGTGAAACCAATCTGAAGCCCATCTAACCTAAACTATTCCATTATCATCCATATGTTTATCCAATGACCATTTAAATGCCCTTAAAGTGGGCGAGTCTACTATTTTTGCAGGCAGGGCATTCCACGCCCTTACTACTCTCTGAGTAAAGAACCTACCGCTGACATCTGTCCTATATATATCACCCCTCAATTTAAAGCTATGTCCCCTCGTGCTAGCCATCACCATCCGAGGAAAAAGGCTCCCACTGTCCACCCTATCTAATCCTCTGATCATCTTGTAAGGGTCTGATGAAGGGTTTCTGATGAAGGGTCTAGGCCCTAAACGTCAGCCTTCCTGCTCCTCTGATGCTGCTTGGCCTGCTGTGTTCATCCAGCTCTACACCTTGTTATCTCAGATTCTCCAGCATCTGCAGTTCCTACTATCTCCAGCATGACACAGATTAGTTTGGAACAGATAATCGTGGCAGGATTATTTGAGTAGAAAGGTCCCACTATTGTACCTGTCCTTAAGTGGCTTTACCCAGGTGTGAAAATCCTGCCCCAAATCTGACAGATCCAGATTTTCCCATCAAGATCTTTCTTTTTCTTTACTTATTCACGGGATGAGGGAGTCGCTGACCAGGCAGCATTTATTGCCCATCCCTAATTACCCCAGAGGGCAGTTAAGAGTCAATCACATTGCTGTGGGTCTGGAGTCACATGTAGGCCAGACCAGGTAAGGATGACAAGTTCCTTCCCTAAAGGGCATTAGTGAACCAAATGGGTTTTTTGGCCAACAATTTGAAATGGATGCACGGTCATCATTAGATTCTTAATTCCAAATATTTATTGAATTCAAATGCCACCATCTGCCATGATAAGATTCGAACCCAGGTCTCCAGAATATCTCAGATTCTCCAGATCTGCAGTTCCTACTATCTCTCTCCAGAATATTATCTGGGTCTCTGGATTAACAGTCCAACGATAATACCACTAGGCCATCGCCTCCACAAGAGAGGGCAGAGTGTGATACACACAGGAAGCAAACCTCAAATCAGCTTTGTCTGTTTTTCTTATTCTCTGGTGGGATGTGCATATCGCTGGCTGGGCCCAGCATTTATTACCCCGTCCCTAGTTGCCCTTGAAAAGGGTGGGAGTGAGCTGCCTTCTCAAACTGCTACAGTCTTCTTGAGATCCAACAAGTTCTGTAATGAACGCAATTGGTACATTGGCCTTCGTTGCGAGAGGTTTCGAGTACAGGAGCAGGGATGTGTTATTGCAGTTATACAGGGCCTTGGTGAGACCACACTTGGAATATTGTGTGCAGTTTTGGTCTCCTTTTCTGAGGAAGGATGCTCTTGCTCTCGAGGGAGTGCAGCGAAGGTTTACCAGGCTGATTCTGGGGATGGCGGGTCTGACGTATGAGGAGAGATTAACTAGGTTGGGATTGTTTTTGCAAGAGTTCAGACGAATGAGGGGGGAGTCTCATACAGACTTATAAAATTCTAACAGGACTGGACAGGGTAGATGCAAGGGTGGATGTTCCCAATGGTGGGTGTGTCTAGAACCAGGGGTCACAGTATGAGGATTCGGGGAGACTGTTTAGGACGGAGATGAGGAGACATTTCTTCACCCAAAGAGTGGTGAGCCTGTGGAGTTCATTACCACAGGAAGTAGTTGATGCCAAAATTTTGAATGTATTCAAGATGTGACTAGATATAGCACTTGGGGTGAACGGGATCAAAGGTTATGGGGAGAAAGCAGGATTAGGCTATTGAGTTGGACGATCAGTCATGATCGTGAAGAATGGCGGAGCAGGCTCGAAGGGCTGAATGGCCTCCTCCTGCTCCTATCGTCTATGTTTCTATGTTGCTGTGTTATTTCCCCAGGGTAGGGAAGTCCAAAACCAGAGGGAAACAGGTTTAAGGTGAGAGAGGAAAGAATTAAATGGACCAAAGGGGCAACTTTTTCACGCAGAGGGTAGTGCGTGTATGGAATGAGCTGCCAGAGGAAGTGGTGGAGGCTGGTACAATTACGACATTTAAATGGCATCTGGATGGATACATGAATAGGAAGGGTTTAGAGGGATATGAGCCAAATGCTGGCAAAAGGGACTAGATTAATTTAGGATATGTGGTTGGCACGGACAAGTTGGACCGAAGGGTCTGTCTCCGTGCTGTACAGCTCCATGACTGTATCTTCTATTAACATTTAGGGTTAGGTTGACAAACTCTTCTTCAGTAAACAGCCTTGTTGCATAGGGTACAAACACTACACACACTCTCACACACACACACACTCTCTCTCACACACACACGCAGACACACACACACACACTCAGACACACACACACACACACACACACACACACTCTCTCTCACGCACACACACACACACACACACATCCACACTCTCTCTCTCTCACACACACTTACACACATACACACACACACACACTCACACACACCCACACTCACACACATGCACACACACACTCACACACACACACACACACAC
>NW_025979960.1:0-5872 GCF_021869965.1 Rhincodon typus | reverse complement strand
GGCCTGCTGTGTTCATCCAGCTCTACACCTTGTTATCTTATAAAGAGAAAACTTGTGGGGATTTGGGGAAGAGAGGCAGGTGATAGGACTCACATTGTTTTTTCATTATTCTTTCTTGGCATCAATGGCAAGGTCAGCATTTGTTGCACATCCCTAATTGTCCTTGAACTGAGGGACTTGCTGGGCTATTTCAGGTTGTGAGTTTGGAAACACATGTAGACCAGACAAGGTAAAGGTGGCAGATTTACTTCTCTAAAGGATATTAGTGAACTAGTTGGGTTTTGACAGCAGTTGTTGATCACTTCATGGCAACATTACTGAGACTAGTTTTCATATTCCAGATTGATTTTATTGACTCCTTAAATTCCACCAGCTGCCATGGTAAAATATGAAGCCCCGTCACCATTAGGATTAGCCTATTCTCTTGTTTACTAGTCCAGTACTATTAGGGAAACTCTTGACTTTGATGAAGCAAATTAAAATCTTTGCAATGAAGACAAGGCAACGGACTGCATTCAGATCCATAACATAATGGGTGGAATAATGATAAAAGCAACAGGTTACTTACAGCGTCAAACATCATTCCTTGGATATCATCAGTGGCAGTTATAATATCTTTATTAATGAATTCAACGTTATGTGGCCACTCATTCTCATGGGCCACTTCCCAGGCATTCCGCCAGCGCTGGTAATTTCTTTTTGCATTGGAGTAGTGATCTGGTCTTACTTCAAAACTATACACATGCCCAGAAGATCCCACTGTGGAGGTAAAACATGAAAATTAGAATTATAGGTGAATGCGTACATATATAGGCACTCAATTTCATTCGCAATGCTCCAACTTCCTTCCTTGAAGGTTGGTTTCAAGGTTAATTGACAGCCTCCTACTGCCTAACTCAATTATCCATTCTTAAGGTATGAGCCAGCGTCAGCAGGTAACTAGGCTGTAGAGGCCAGTCCATCCCTATCCCGTACCATCAAGGATGTTATGTGGGAAGCTTGTTGACTCACAAACCTTTGCAACACAGGAAGGCATTCGGCCTATTGTATCCACACCAGTCAACAGATCTGACTACACTAATGCCATTTTCCAGTTCATGACCCAGAGCCCTGGAGGCTATAACAATGCAAGTGAATATCTAAATACTGCTTAAAAGTAACAAGAGTTCCTGACTCA
Source organism: Rhincodon typus (assembly GCF_021869965.1). Lineage (NCBI taxonomy): Eukaryota > Metazoa > Chordata > Chondrichthyes > Orectolobiformes > Rhincodontidae > Rhincodon > Rhincodon typus. The sequence goes on along the minus strand of NW_025979960.1, from coordinate 4,695 downwards.
ACCATCCTTTCAGAGAGTGAGTTCCAGACTCCTCCACCTTCTGAGTGAAAAATCATTCTCTTTGAATCTCCTCTTAGCCTTCTACTCCTTACCTTAAATCTATGCCCCTGATTATTCACTCCTCTACTAATGGAAAAAGTGCCCTCCTATACAACCTATCTATGCCCCTCATAATTTCATACAACTCTGTCAGGTATGCTCAACATTTACTGTTCCAAGGAAAATAACCCCAGTCTATCCAATCTTTCATCATCTCATCTGAACTTTCTCCAGTGCAATCATATCATTCCTGTAATGTGGTGACCAGAAATGGATACAGTACTCCTATTCAGAGATAGTAGGAACTGCCAATGCTGGAGAATCTGAGATAACAAGGTGTAGATCTGGATGAACACAGCAGGCCAAGCAGCATCAGAGGAGCAGGAAAGCTGACGTTTCAGGTCTGGACCCTTCTTCAGAAAATGAAGAAGAAGGGTCTTTCTGAAGAAGGGTCCAGACCCAAAACGTCAGCTTTCCTGCTCGGCCTGCTGTGTTCATCCAGCTCTATACCTTGTTATCACAGTACTCCTATTGTTGTGTAACCAGTATTTTATACAGTTCTGATACAATTTCCTTGCTCGTGTATTCTGCACCTCAGCTAATAAAGGCACGTGTCTTGTATCTTTTTGAGCACCTATCTACCCACCCTGCTACCTTCAGTGATCTGTGGATATGCACACCCACGTTCCTCTGATCTTCAGTACTTTCTCGGATCCTACCATTCAATGTTTGCCTTATTAGCCCTCCCCAAGTGCAATATCTCACTCATTTCCAGACTGAATTCCATTTGCCAGCTGACCAATCCATTGATATATACTCTTGCAGTTTACTGCTATCCTCCTCACAATTTACCACACTATCAATTTTGGGTCATCCATAAATGACTTGATCATAATCCCCAACATGGCTAATTTCCCTGAATTTAACTATGGTCACTGAAGCACACTGTCCTATCCTTCCTGGTGTGCCAATTAACTCAGCACAGCACTTGCTTTTTAAGTCAAGTGCCACAATCAGCTGCAACATCTTTTCACTGAACTACTGAGTAAACATATAAAAAGAAAATCGCAAATTTAAAAGCCTTATTTTGTGGAACTCTATGTATGAAACCCCAAGATATGTTGATTTAAAAAATGGATTTTATTTTGAATTTCTGTGACTCACATAGAACAGTCAATATGAAACTGTAAAAAGGCATGCCTAACAACTGAGATCCTGTGAAAGAAAGGGTTGCATCTCACCAACAACACAAAATGTTTCAACACATAACAACAACTTGTATTTATGTAGCAAAGATATTGCTCTCAGTTTCAGGGTAGAAATTTAATTGAATTGTTTTCAGTGGGCATGTTTAGATGTTAACAATTTTCTTAAAGAATCGTTTGTGAATTTAGATTATTAAAGTTGGAAATCTTGTGTATCTTCATTTTCTGATCATATTAACTTCAAGATGAGGAATGCTAGTTGTGATAATGGAAAACTTAAAATGCCTGGCACCCAATCACTTGGACGCTAGATAGATCAGAGTAACAGGATGATCTTGGGGTGCTTGTGCACAGATCTCTGATGGCAGCAGCACTTAATAGGGTACTTAACACAGTTTATGGGATACTTGCCTTTATCAGTCACAGCCTAGATTAAGAGCAGGGAGGTGATGTTGGTTAGTGCGCAGTTCTGGTCACCACACTACAGGAAGGATATGATTGCACTGGAGGGGATGCAGAGGAAATTCAACAGGACGTTGCCTGGGATGAAGCATCATCTTAACTATGAAGAGGATGCAGGGGAGGTGATGGCCTCGTGGTATTATCACTGGACTGTTAATCCAGGGACCCAGATAATGATCTGGGGACCCGCGTTTGAATCCTGCCATGGCAGATGGTGGAATTTGAATTCAATAACTATCTGAAATTAAGAATCTAATGGTGACTGTGAATCCATTGTTGGTTGTCGGGATAAACCCATCTGGTTCACTAATGTCCTTTAGGGAAGAAAACTGCCATCCTTACTGGGTTTGGCCCACATGTCACTCCTGACCCACAGCAATGTGATTGACTCTTAACTGCTCTCTGGACAATTAGGGATAGGCAATAAATGCTGCCTAGCCAGCGATGCCATCATTACGTGAATGAATTAAAGAAAGGGCTCAGGTTGTTTTCTTTAGAGCAAAGAAGTTGAGAGGGGAACTTGATCAAGGTATACAGGACTATGAGGAGCATGGACAGGACGGATAGAAAGCAGCTGTTACCCTTAGTTGAAGGGGACATAATTTTAAGGTAAAAGGCAGGAGGTTTAGAGGGGATTTGAGGAAAAGCTTTTTCAACCAGAGAATGGTGGGGGTTGCTTATGATCATGGCTGACATGTCATCATAGAACAGCTAGAGGTTCCACAGCCTGGAATGGTTGAGGTGGGAAACCTCACAATCTTTTAAAAGTATTTTGATAAGCACTTGAAATGCCAAAATATTTAATGCTCTGGGCCAAGTTCTGGGAGGTGGGACTAGTGTAGATTTAGAGTAGCTTTGTTGGTAGACCTGATAGGCCAAAAGGCCTCTTTTATACTGTATGATTCTATGAAAATCAGCATAAAATGAAGCATTCACAGTTTAAGTAGTGCAAAGGCAGATCTAGTTCCTCTACTATGCTATAATAATATGCCTTAACCCTAACATGAAATAGCTGTTACCAATGCAATAGCATATCCTATACCAAAAGTTTGTGGGTTCAAGTCCCACTTCAGAAATTTGTTTGAGGCTGAAACTTGTGTGCAGGTCTGAGGGAGCACTTTTTGAAGAAAAGCAAAAATGATCTGCCAATATACATCTTTCAACCACAAAAAAGACTGGCTGATCATTTTTTGGGGGGGGGATCCTGCTATGAACAAATTACGTGCTGTGTTTCCTGCAACACAACAGTGATAACTCTTCTAAAGTTCTTCAATATTTATAAAGAACTTTGAGATGTCCAGAGATCATGGAAAGTGCAGACGACATTTAAAATCTCTGTTTAATTTTTTTTCTCTTCCTCTAGGAGTTTTGCTGTTTTAATTCTGCCATTTGCCGTTTCTGACCCTTTGGACCCAGCCAAGTTTATCAAACCTATCAGGACCAATAACAGAATATTTTTACAATAACGATTTTGCCAAAGCTGTCAACACTGAGGTAATGTTATTCAGACCATGTTGAAGACAGTGGGAATACAAGTGTTTCTATGTCCTTAGCTGACATAACAGAGCCTGTCATCCAGTCATCTTGAATATCCTTGCCCTGGACCAAAGGTTGTCTACCAGCTCCACGATGACATGCAAGCCATGATCATAAGCAGCAAATCCACCTTAGACTTAATTTGCATTCTGGCTATGGCCAAACAAGGCTGTGTTATTGTACTGACACTTTGGACTTTCCCCGTTGCAATGCTTGACCTTATCCTCAGCAAGCTCCTGACTGAATTGGAACTAAACTACAGAATAAATAGAAATCTATTTAATGTCCACTGCCTGCAGGCCAACTTTTGTTTTATTCACTTGTGGAACGTTGATGTTGCTGGCTGACTAGCATTTAGTCTCCATCGTCATCTCTGTCATAAATGGGAGATCCCTTATTTTTTAAACTGTTACCCCTAAATCTGGTCTCCCCCATAAGGGGAATCATCCTCTCCATCTATCTTGTCAAGTTCCCTGCCTATGTTATATGTTTCAATCACTCTTCTAAATTCCAGTGGATACAGGCCCAATTTGTCCCAACTTTCTTCAGAGGATAATGCCTTCATTGCAGAAATCTCCATAAACCTTATATTCTTTCATCTTCTCATACAGGACCTCGTGGAGGAGGGCGCCACACTTCCACACTAAAAATGAATTCTTAGGTGACATTTTTAATTCACTCACGGGATGGGAGTATCATTGCTAGGCCAGCATTTATTGCCCATCCCTAGTTGCCCTTAAGAAGATGGTAGTGAGCTGCCTTCTTAAACTGCTGCAGTCCATGTGCTGTAGGTAGACCCACAATGCCATTAAGAGGGAAGTGAGCTTCGACCATGAGCTTGGTGCTAGGTTTGAGGCCCTCCTCTTCAAGAACTCTCTTCCTCCGGTGACCAACGGTTGTGCTGGCACATTGAGGCCGCTGTTGAACCTTGTCAATGTTTTTGACAAAAGTCATCCAAAGTATGTTGAGTGGTCCACAACTCCAAGGTCTCATCAGGGATTTGGCCCACAATGCATTATGGCAATAGGACAGTTGGTAGAGGACCTTTGTCTTCCAACTATTTAGAGAAATGACCATGCTCTTGTATGCTGCGCTGATGGTGTTGATGATGGCTTGGAGTTTAGACTCTGAGCAAGTGCAAGGGCAAGCTTTGTCTGCATCCTGTAGTTCAGTGACAGAGGATGAGACGACCTTGAGAAGACACAGTAAATAAATTGTAATAAACTGTAATGTAATGGATATTTCATTCGAGCATTCTAACAAAGTGATCTTGGCAGCATAGATACACATAAGGTATTTGATCATTCGGTTTCTAACAGGAAACCGATGCAGATATTACCTGTTCGGGATAGAAACAGTGTCATTGCTCCGGATCCTGAACCAGACTCCAAAACATGGTCCCCACTACCAATATCCATCATCATCAGCATGGCACTAATGTCCTTCCAGAAGC
>NW_025979959.1:0-5872 GCF_021869965.1 Rhincodon typus | reverse complement strand
GTCCAGCTCGTCCCCGCCTCCCTAACCTGTTCTTCCTCCCACCTATCACCTCCTCCCTCCTCAAGCCGCACCCCCATTTCCTACCTCATCCGGCCCCCTTGACCTGTCCGTCCTCCCTGGACTGACCTATCCCCTCCCTAACTCCCCATCTACACTCACCTTTACTGGCCCCATCCCTGCCTCTTCGACCTGTTTGTTTCTTCTCCACCTATCCTCTCCTCTATCCATCTTCTATCCACCTCCCACTCTCTCCCTATTTATTTCAGAACCCCCTTCCCCTCCCCCTTTTCTGATGAAGGGTCTAGGCCCGAAACATCAGCCTTTCTGCTCCTATGATGCTGCTTGGCCTGCTGTGTTCATCCAGCCCTGCACCTTGTTGTCTCGGATTCTCCAGCATCTGCAGTTTCTACTATCTCTGGTTCAATCTAAAGAGTGTAGATGGCCCAAGGAACAGTCAGCGTGGTTTTAGACGTAAAAAACCAAAAGGACCGCAGATGCTGGAAATCAGAAACAAGAACAGAAGTTGCTGGAAAACTTCAGCAGGTCTGGCAGCATTTGTGGAAAGAAATCAGAGTGAATGTTTTGGGTTCAATGACCTTCCTTCAGAACTGATGGTAGCTAGGTAAAGGATGATGTTTATGCAGAGGATAGGGTGGGAGGAAGAAGGAGGAGTAAACAATAGGTGGAGATAGAAGCCAAAGAAAGAGAAAAACAGTGGGACAGACAAAGGAATGGGTAAATGTCAGCATAGGAGAATGAATAGTTGCTAATAGGGATTATTCATAGCTGACAATGGGTTGTGTGTGGTCGTAGCCCATGACAAGGTCTGGTGTCTGGATGTTGGGGTAAGGGCATGGGAGAAGGTGCCTAAAACTGTTGAACTTGATATTGAATCCAGAAGGCCGCAGATGTCCCAAGCAGAAAATGAGGTGTTGTTCTTCCAGCTTGTGCTGAGCTTCGTTGGAGCATTGCAGCAAGTCTGAGACAGAGAGTTTGGCCAGGGAACAGGGTGGTGTGTTGAAGCAGCAGGCAACTGGGAGCTCATGGTCATTTTTGCTGGCAGAAGATAGATGTTCTATGAAGTGGTCACCCAGTCTGCACTTTGTTTCTCCATTGTAGAGAAAACCACATTGTGAGCTTTAGATATAGTTGGCTATGCATCACTTAAAATCTACCAAATCTCTTTGAGAAGGAAATGACAAAACTGGATGGAATGCTTTGATAGGATTAGTAGAAAAATATGCTGTAAATTGTCCACAATGCCAAGTTTATGAAAGACCAATTGTTAGGCTGGGAATAAGGTTAACTGGACTTTCCACTGGAATTCTCCAGCAAGATCAGCAGATTGTAGTGTAAACCATTTCTCTGGAATGTCTGCTATTTCCCAACAATGTCACAACTGAAGAATTGGAGATCCCTGAGAAAATTCATGATAACTCATGTCTTTTGGATTCATATTTGTTTCAGCAAATATTAAACCCATTTTTGATAGTTGCACAATACAAGATGTTAATATTGCCCTCCAAAATCTTGAAGTCACAACTTGTGCAATTGAAATAAAGTTATCCTCTATAGAACTCAACTCCGAAACATCTGTCTAACTGAACAATAATTAAGAACGCATTTATACTATGGGATCACATCATGTTTATCAGATAGTCACAACAAGCCCCATATAATTGAAGGGCTGATCTTCATTTGTGAAATTGGGCAACAATTTGACATGTTTCAATCAGGAGTCATGTAGTCATAAGAACACAAGAACACAAGAACTAGGAGCAGGAGTAGGCCGTCTGGCCCTTCGAGCCTGCTCCGCCATTCAATAAGATCATGGCTGATCCTTTCATGGACTCAGATCCACTTATCCGCATTCTCACCGTATCCCTTAATTCCTTTATTGTTCAAAAAAAATCTACTTTTTTTAAAAGCGTTTACTGAAGTAGCATCAACTACTTCACTGGGCAAGGAATTCCACAGATTAACAACCCTCTGGGTGAAGAAATTCCTTCTCAGTTCCGTCCTAAATCTGCTCCCTCTAATCTTGAGGCTATGCCCTCTTGTCCTAGCTTCACCTGCCAGTGGAAACATCCTCTGGGCTACATACACCCCTTGCTCTTGGCCTCTTAAATTGTCCTTAATTCTGTCCATGATTTTGCAACTTATGAGATGTTTTCAAAGGCATTCAGTCCTTAATTAATGAAGAGGTTGCCAATTATTAGTTTCCCTTCTCCATCATTGTAGTCCAGTATATTAACAGCTCATAAGAAGTAACCAAAATCTAATCCTGGTAGATCTGGGGTGCAAAGCATCATTGTCCAAAATTTGAGTTGACAAGTTGTAAGACAGGAAGAGGCTGTACTGATGTTGTGTGTACAAAGTGGAAAACTGACTTAATTTGCAAGCCATTTCAAAATAGCATAATTACATCATTGCAATGTTGTTTTGTAGAACAATGCAATCACATTGGGAGGTTACCATCCAATTAATTCTTGAAGGTTTGAGAAAAAACATATTGACCTCTTGAAAAAAGCACAGAAAAAAATATGAAAGATCACTTTGTCATTAAATTGTACTGGAAATTTAGACAATCATGCTTGATTTGTAGAATGTACTAATTGCTCATGTTGTAATAATACTTGGGAATTCTATTCTAATGTATCAGATGTAAAGAGCTGAATCTTACATTTTACTAACTATGTCTGAGTTTTTTGAAAGGTTCGTTGCCATGAGGCTGAGTTACTTGCTGCGTTAATTAACTTCCATGCCCCAATGCATCTCATAGGTCTAATTTCCATGTCATCTTTCTACATGCCATTCTCGAAACAACTTGCCACTCAGTGTAAATCCCAGAGCTCACTAGCAAACCTTGTGCCCACGTCAACCTTCCAAGCCCTGCTGGTCTGTAGGTGCCCTGCCTTATTCCTGACGTTTGGCCTAAATAGCTGACAGAGGGAAATAGGTGTCCCACAATGCAAGCATTGTCCTGGACGTCTTTCTGGATGGCGTGGTACTACCATGGGATATCATCCTTCCTTCCAGAGCAGTAATGGAGGCTATGACACCAGCCCATGCCAGCCTGGTCGGAGGTTTTCACCAGGAATAAAGCAGTCTCAGTCACCTGAAGGAATGCCCAGCTCTGAAGGAAGAATGTCATTTCCCTTTTCTGCTCCACCAGCATTAGTGGCACAATCTTTTCTCCAATACCTCATGCTCACTGTGCTGTGACATCCACCCTGATCATGGCTCTTGCTCTTCCACTATTGCCTGTAACATCTTCCTTCATTTGCTGTCACCCATGTTGACCTCAACATCACTATCCCTCAGGTCTTCTTTGCTGCCTACTCACTTGCTCAGGTTACCACCCCACCTGCACTAATAGTAACTGCTGGGCCATAGACTTTCAACACCCATAATACCTGCCTCTCTCTCATTCCATGAGGACAATAGTCCACAATAGAGCAGAAAGGTTCACTGGTGCACTGCCTGTAATTCAGCTCATCCCCTCCCAAGAGGAGAGGTTCCTGACTCTGACAGCCCTGAGCAGAACCTGGACTGGTACCAGAGTCTGCCCTAGATTTATTCTGCCAGAAAACCATAAGCAAACACTATCACCATTCACTTGACTGAGGCCTACTGGCAACTACAACAAGATTCCTGCCTTTGTGTCTGTGCTAAACAGCAATGCAGAAACAATATGAGCCTAGCTGAGGTGGCAATGTGCATGAAAGCAAGGCAATGCGAGGCAGAGTTGCTGTGAGCCAGGTAGGCTCAGAGTGTGTGAATGATTGCTAGGAGAGAAGGCAAAGAGCCCAGAGACGCAGCCTGGTCCAGTCTATGAGCTGGGTGTGTGTCCCTGAGTGCACAGGGTCTTTGCAGAAGCATTAAAACGATAATTGTCAGTGCAGCCTGAGATGTCGTATTGAAGTGCAGAAGCATCCTGTAAGTGGCTTGGAGATGTGCCATGAGTTAGAAGCTGGCATATGTCAGATGCCAGTGTCCATGGATGTGGTGTGCATGCAGCCTTTGCCTATGGACCATGCCCCGCGATGTTGCTGCCTGGTATCCAACATGGAAGCACAAACTGATCAGCTGAATCCATCAAGTATTCGCTCTGGTTTTTCTGTCGCATTTTCCCACTGTTTCGCTTGTTTAGAGAGTTTTGTGAGATGGAAACTGAATATTAAAGAGCTGTGTTGGGCTATTCACAAGGCATTTAACAAGCAATAATCACCATCAATTGGCAGCTCACCGCTGCTTAATGAGAATCTTGCCACAATGTTTAAACATGGCACAAGTTACTGCCAGTGTTGAAATGGGCCTCACTGGACTTACTAACTGGTTCTGCCACACATCTCGCAAGAACCCACATTGCTCAGGCCCCTGTAAGATTCTGCCCTATATTAGGTCCAAGTAAGACCAATTGGAGCATCCCTTTCAACATCTCATCGGATAGCAGCCAACTAGGTACAGCACTAAAATTCAAACGTGGATGTGTTCTGTTCTATATGCTGAGTTCTGCATTAAACCAGTTGAGTCACAAGAGTAGTGTCCCTGCTTTATGTGGTTCAGTTGCTGGCATTCTTGTCTCTGAACTACAAGGCACTTGGCTCAAGTCCGACTGCAAGAAATGAGCAGAAGCATTAGGCTGTCCATCCGGTGCAACACTGATGGAAAGCCGCACTGTCAAAGCTGTCTTTTGGATGCAATGTTAAATTGACACTCCATCTGCCTGTTTGCGTCAATGTGAGAGAAGCTAATGCACTATGTTGCAGAAGAGCCAGAGGGGTTATTCCTGATATTTAACCTTCGATTAACATTACAAAAACAAATGATCTGTCTTTATCACGTTGCCGTTTGTGGGAGTTCACTGTGAACATATTGGCCGCTGTGCTTCCTACTCTTCAAAAATGACCACATTTCAAAAGTACTTCCTTGGCTGGAAAGCACTTTGAGATGTCCAGTGGTCATGAGAAGTGCTGTATTAATGCAAGTCATTCTTTTCTTTCTATTTAAATTATAAGTGAAGAATTCAAAGCAAATGACACTCATTTTGCTGCTGGAAAGTTTATATTCAAAAATACGACCAAGGTAATGGGATACACAAAGTCTTTTACCACAGAATTACTGTTGGGAAATCCTCCATCCAGATAGCCAAACCTCCTTGTTGGAGAATAGAAAGCATAAATATCTCTGAGCACTTTCCACACACCTTTTTGCATTAGCTCCTTGTTGACTGCTGCTCTTTGGTAGATGTTGTCTCTGTGTGGTTTTAGTTTAATGGGCAACAACATGGCTAATGGTCATGAGTTGCCTGACTGTTATTTCCAACCCAAGCGTTATTTAGTTAGAGCAACAGTTTTGAAATGAGCACAAGATATTAAACCACTGTTTAGCTTATCTTAAAATTGCATTATGAACTTCATTTTGTAGGGCAGTATTTATGGAGCCAAAGGGACCTATAGTCCGGAAAAGGGCTCTTCGGCCCATTAAGTCTGCACTAGTGAAAAACAACCATCTACTTATTCTAATTCTATTTTCCAGCACTTGACCCAGAGCATGGTATGCCCTGGCATTGCAAGTGTATATCTAAGTACTTCTTAAATGTTATGATGGTTTCTGCCTTTCCCACACTTTCAGGCAGTGAGTTGCAGATTTGCACCATCCTTGGGGTGAGAAAGTTTTCCTCGCATCCTTTCTAAACCTATTGTCCCTTATCTTAAATCTATACTCCAGTCATTGATTCCGCCATCAAGGAGAAAAACTTTTCCTATTTACCTTATGTATGCCCCTCGTAATTTTATACATCTCAATCATGTCCCCTCTCAATCGCCATTGCACTAAGGAAAACAATCACAGTCTATTCAAGATAACA
>NW_025979958.1:0-5872 GCF_021869965.1 Rhincodon typus | reverse complement strand
GTTCATCCAGCTCTACACCTTGGTATCTCTCTTTTTTTCACATGTTTGTATTGCACTGCTTGCCTGTTATTCAAATAAGCAAAGAGCACAGCAGTTGGACTTTTGGCGGAAAAAAAACAGCCTTTTTGATCAGCGTTCAGAAAGAGAGAGCAAGACAAATGCAAGGAAATTTGTGAAGAGCAAAGAGAGATTGAGTCCTGATTAAAGAAGTGGAACAAATATTTACAGAGTGAGATTGAGAATGATCACAGAACCAGCACGGACAGATGCACACACCACAGAATGGGGAAATAAGTAGTGCATGGAGAATAGGTAGAGGTCCTGAAAGAGTCACTGTTTTATCAGTGAAATTGCATGGGAGATCAATTAATGTAAGCAAAACACGATTTATGCACATTAATGTCAAATATGGTCGAGAAAGCTATGAATAGTAAACAGTATTCCTGGTAATTCACAGTGTACTATAATTCTAATTTAAGACTTAACTGTATGCAGCACCTACATGATGCTTGGAAATCCTTCCAATCTAAGTTGGAAGTTTTAGTTTACATAGATCAGATGGGTACTAAATTTCTGTTGCAGTTTAGTAATACTTCTTTCACTTGTGCACAAAAGTACATCAGAATTCTGAAGGAAAATTGATTTATCTGTGTTCTGTGGATAACTGAATGATAATGCTGTAAGCCACTTTGAAATATTGCTTGCTTTGGAGAATTTACCAGCTGAGTCTCTAATCAACAGTCTAATGTGAAACATCTTGGTAATGGTTCTAACTTGTGCATTTTATTTTATTCAGCCCTGTTTACTCTAGATATTTAAATGTGTTACCTCTCATTGGTTTAAAGTCAATCCTGCTTGATTCCTGTAGATGGTACTAGCAATTACTCAAGAGTAGAACACAGTACAGGAGATAAAGAAAGCCTGAGAACATGTTCTTGGAGATTTAGACTTGTTTTAAAAAGAAGTCTCGTGATCATTAATTTATCTAGCTTAGGACCCTAACTGTACTGAATAATTAATACATTTGAATTTAATTTATAGCATGAGTAAAAGCACTCATTAAGGTCTTTGTGGGGAATTCATGTGTTTTCTTTGCAATCTCTGCAAGCTTACTGATTATTAAATGTTATCTTGGTATGCACAAAAGGAAACTCAAATTTAGCAAGTAGACAATCCAGTATTTCATCCAGTGGAGAAAATGTTTAAAGGCATTTTATAGGATGTTTCTCAATGTTTGGAGAGCAACAAGAGTCTTCAGCAAAGTTTCAAGGTGACAAGTTAAAAGGAGGGAATGCAAAAAGCTTGTAGACAACATCTATGCTGGAGAAAGTTTACAACAACATCAGAATAAAAATGCTTCACCTGATGATTTGGATGTACTCCTGGTTTCAGCTGGAAGTTGCTGAAAAGTATGCTACTTTTGCTGACGTAGCACGTAGTGTAATTTATTTATCTCTGCCTTACAAATACTGCAAAATAGGCTTCTCCCAGAGGCTGTTTTATTCCCTGAATAACTCTGCCACAATCATAAAGGTCTCAGATCTGTGCTGCACAGCTGCTCTCAGCATTGTACAAAGGGGCTGCAAGGAGGGAGGGATGTGCGGTACTACAGTTGGCCTTAGCAGTTCTATATTGTGAATTGAACGGTTGGCCTTTGTCTCAGTTCTCATTCACATTAGAAGATAAATAACTTGCTTTTATGTAGTGCATTTACTGTAGTAAAACATCTCATAGCACTTTTTGAAACCAATATCTGATCAGAGTTGACACTACCAAACAAGGAGAAACCAAGTTGAAGTTTTCTTTCTGTTTATCAACGAGCAGCCAACGCAATTAAGAAGCTAATTGTCTGTTCGGTGAAAAGGCTTGGGAAGCTAGGCCCACCTAGGGTAGTTGAGTGAGTATGCAGTAAAACAGAGGATCACAGCGGTGGGTGAGGACTGTAGATCATGGATCAGGTAGTAACTTAAAGATTGTATATCAAGCTGGAAATCAGTGTCAGGATGGTGCATGCTTAGTTATGGGGGTGATGGGAAGGTGTTTTTATTTTCCTGGCCTAAAGACAGTGTTGAAAAGACACATACCTGTTGGATGTTCTAGTCTCTGACATATTTCCCAAGCTTTGGGAAGGAAAAGATTATTTGTCATTTGTTAATTGTTTATTTCTTTTATCAGATTGCTAGACTGGATGCTGACAAACAGGCTCTGAATGACCAGATAATGAGTATTGATCCCACCAGGGACAGTAAACGTGTGGAAGCACTCCTGAGGGAAAAGGCCCAACTCTGTCAGAAGGTCAAGAGTCTGGAGGCTGAGGTCGCAGAACTGCGGGCTGAGAGGGAAAATTCCGGCTTGCAAGCTGAAAATGTGCAGAGAATACAAGTGCGACAGTTAGTTGAAACCCAGACTCTTGTTAAGTCTTTGGAGGTATGTTAGACCATAGAAACATGAATAGATGCAGGGGTAAACCATGAAGCTTCGTCATTCAATAACATTATAGCTGATCTTCTCTATTGACTCCAGTTTTCTGAACCTTACCCAGACATCTTGATTACTTTTGTGCTAAAAATGCATTAGCTCAGTCGCAGCTCGTTAGCAACTCCTTTGTCTGTCCAGCTGTCTTTCTCCCTCTTTTGGCTCTATCCTGTCATTTACTCCCTACCCCACCCACCTCCCTATGACGTTTTCCCAGCCACCATCAGTTTGGAGGAAGGGTCACCGGACCCGAAACGTTAACTCTGTTTTCTCCTTCACAGATGCTGCCAGACCTGCTGAGCTTTTCCAGCAACTTTGTTTTTGTTCTTGATTTACAGCATCTGCAGTTCTTTTGGTTTTTATTTAGCTCAGTCTTCATTGTATTTATGAATGAGCATTCTCTGCACTCTCAGGAAGAGAATTTTAAGCATTCTTACTCTTGCCTTGGAAAATGTTTCTACTGTTCTCAATGGTTGCTCCTTCATCCTGAAACAGCCTCTCAGTATCCACTCTGACAAGCCTTCCATGAACCAAAGAAGGACAACTTCATGTAGAGAAAATGAGTTAACGATCTTTCAAGTTACAAAGTTCTCAAAAGAGTTGCTAACAAGCCTTTGAAGAATTTTCCACTTTTCAATGAGATCACCTCTCTTTCTGTCCAATATCTCCTCTTAGTTCAGCTCTTTCATTTTAAAAATCAATTTAGTAAAGCCTTATTGCATCCCCTTCAAGGCAAGTATGGTCTTGTGGCAAGGTGACCTGAACTGTCCACAGTCCCTCTAGTTGTGCTCTCATTAAATCCTCTGTAACAGTAACAAGATTTGCTTACCCTTCTAAACTCCTGGCAAAAGACTAAAATGTCATCTGCCTTCCTAATTGCTGTCTGTATGTAAATGTTAACTTTTCATGATCTTTGCACCGCATCTCTTTAACCCTCTCAAGTATTTTCCTTCTTCCTACCAAAATAGATAATTTTGCACTTCCTCAATTTATACTCCATCTCCCACCTTCTTATCCATTCATTTAAACCCGTTACTTTGCTGATTCTGCATTCTTCTGACAGTTTCATGTTGTCAGTGAACTTTGATACATTACACTTGATTCCTTCATCTAAATCATTAACATAAATTCCAAAAGGCAGATGCCCAAACATCGATTTGCAGTACTCCATTATCTTATGCCTTAAGTCCAGAAAATGTCCCATTTATTTTTTCACTCTCTTTCGGACTGTTAACTAATCCATGCTAAAATATTAACCCCGATCCCTCATACCCTAATCTTGTGTGACAACCTCTCAGGCAGGACCTCAATTAATAATATTGAAGTTGTACATGTATTACATCTACTGGTTTCCCCTAAAGCTCTGATATATTTGTTGAAGGCTATTCCCCTTTCATAAAATTGTGTTGAGCTTGCGTAATCATATTGATACTTTCTGGGTATTGTGCCACCAAGTCCTTGTATTAGATTCTATTATTTCCATATCACTGTCATGCTACAGGACTGCAGTTTCCTGTCTATTCTCTCCCTCTTTTTAACAGTGAAGTCATTTCTTTGGTCTCTAATTATTTTCATTATTGTGGTAAACATGATCAAGTCTGTAATCAGAATAGTCCGAACTCTCAGCTGGGGATTTGTTGGCAATAAAGTGTGCTGCAATTCCCTGGGGTTGTTATATTTACTGTAGAAGTCAAAAGTAGATTAGGATTTGTGTTCACCATTACGTGGATGACAGCAAGCATATTTATTGTGCTGTTAGCAACTCTTTTGAGAACTTTGTAACTTGAAAAATCCTGAACTCATTTTCTCTATATGAAGTTGTCCTTCTTTGGTTCATAGAAGCATTGAAGTGTGTTCATTCATATGACATCTAAAGAATGCTTGATCTTACATGATGATCAGAGATGCTCATGAAACATTTTTGAGATTCAGTACTAGATCAGTCAGCCGCTGAATTTAGCAAGTTTCTGGCAATAGTAGAAGCCTTTCTGAGCCTGCAGAGCATCCACCTATACCCAGATGTGACTGGTTGGTTGGTTGAAAAACTTTCTATAAGAAGCAGAACCTATAATTTTTGTGTAATCAGGAACAATACAAGCCTGACGTCCTATATCGTTATATAAACTCAGCAGCAGGACGTGGATTGCCAGCAAATGTGAGACCTCATGCTGTTTGTGCAGTGACTATTTCTTGCCAATCTCTCTTGAGGACATCATCAGAGAGATAGCTGGAGCATTTGGCTTGTTTCACTCAGTTGCACTGTCTTAACTTAACTCAGGGCTTTAACTGATGCAAACTTGCCTGATTATGTATGTTCATAGTTCCACTGTCAGGTTTGAATGAATATAGAAGAATGTCAACTATCTTGCCTTGCTGCAGAGGGCTGTGGAGGAGAAGTCATTGAGTGTCTTTTAAGATAGAGATAGATAGATTCTTGATTAGTAAGGGATCAAGTGTTACAGGGAAAATGCAAGAGAATGGGTTGAGAAACATATCGGCCATGATTGAATGGTGGAGCAGATTTGATGGGCCAAATGGCCTACCTCTATTCCTATATCTTATGGTTGTGTGAAATGTTTACTGCCAGATATGTACAAGCAAAGCTCCCTTTCAGCCTACACTTCCTTTTTGTTATCCTTTTTTGACCTCTTGTAGTTTGGAGCTTTCATCTAGAATTACAAATGTGCCTCCAAAGAACCACAAGTGTGGTTCAAAATAGTAGCTTCTGTTGGTTTCAGGACTCCATCTGCAATCTGAAACACAGGGAAATAAAATGAGATTTCTTGATTGTAGGAACAAAGTTGCCCCAGAATCCTTGAAAATGAATCTTTAGTGGTTGTATTCCTTTCATAAATTTCTGGATCAACCACTATGTTGGGTATAATGAGTGTGGTAAACTTGTGAGAAGCTGATATCCAGTAAAACTCTCAGCATTTCCTATTTGTTTCACACCAAAAGAAAAATTTTGCAGATAAAGGTTCCAAATTAGAAAATGCAATCCTGAAATCTTATTGGAAATCTTGGAATGTTGTATAACAGATCAGAAACCTACTTTATCAGTCACATTCAGGCAGTTAGCCTCCCCACAGGCCTTTATTCTTGGCACTTTAAAGCAGTTAGTTGAGATTTTACTAATTTGCTCTGTTTGGTGCATTTTGTTAAGTTTGCCTTTCTTGTTGATTGCAGGCAGAGAAGCAATCTATTAAACTTCAGCATGAGCGTTTGGAAAAGGAACTGCAGCTGGTTCTTGAACAGAATACTCAGTTGACCAGCAAGTTGTTCAAGGCAGAGCGAGAGGTTAATGCTTTGTCCAGCAAAGTAAGTTATTAATTCAGAAACAAAAACAGAAGTTGCTGGAAATGCTCAGCAGGTCTGGCAGCATCTGTGAAGAGAAATC
>NW_025979957.1:0-5874 GCF_021869965.1 Rhincodon typus | reverse complement strand
ACTTCAGAAATCAAAAATCTCAACTTTACCATCTGACTTAATTTTTGATGCTGTTTTGACTAACATGCTTATTTAACTTAGCTGAGCACTTCAGAAGACCAATATCTCACTTCACCAAAAATGTTAGTTTTTGATGTTGGTTTGAATGACATGCTTATTTCGTGAGATACGCACTTCAGAAGATCAAAATATCAACTTCACAAAATGACTCCACTTTTAATCTTGTTTTGACAAACATGCTTATTTCAGTGAGAAAAGCTCTTCAGAAATCAAAAATGTCAACTTCATCAAATGTCTCAACTTTTTATGCTGTTTTGACAATATGCTTACTTAAGTGAGATCAGCACTTCAGAAGACCATATCCGAACTTCACTAAATGACTCAAATTTTGTTTTTGGATTGACGAACAGGCTTCCTCCAGTGAAATAAGCACTTCAGAAGTGACGAACCTCGACTTCACCAAATGACTCAACTTTTGATGTTGTTTTGAGAAGCATGCATATTTGAGTGAGATAAGCACTTCAGTCGACCAAAATCTGAACTTCATCAAATGACTCAAGTTTTGATGTTGGCTTGACTAACTTGCTTATTTGAGTGAGGTATGCACTTCAGAAGATCAAAATCTCAACTTCACCAAATGACACACCTTTTCATATTGTTTTGACTGACGTGCTTATTTCAGCGAGATAAGCATAGCAGAAGACCAAAATCTCAACTTCAACAAGATACTCAACTTTTGTTGCTGTTTTGACTAACATGCGTTTTTCAGTCGGAAAAGCACGTCAGAAGACCAAAATCTGAACTTCACTAAATGAATCAAATTTTGATGTTGGATTGAGTAACAGGCTTCCTCCAGTGAAATAAACACTTCAGATGTGAAGAATCTCGACTTCACCAAATGACTCAACTTTTGATGTTGTTTTGAGTAACATGCATATTTGAGTGCGATAAGCACTTCAGAAGATCAAAATCTCAACTTCAACAAATGACTCAACTTTTGATGTTGTTTTGAGCAACATGCTCATTTGAGTGCGATAAGCACTTCAGAAGATTAAAATCTCAACTTCACCAAATGACACAACTTTTGATATTGTTTTGACAAACGTGCTTATTTCAGCGAGATAAGCATCGCAGAAGACCAAAATCTCAACTTCAACAAGACACTCAACTTTTTTTGCTTTTTTGACAACATGCTTTTTTTCAGTGAGATCAGCACTTCAGAAGACTGTATTCGAACTTTATTAAATGACTCAAATTTTGTTTTTTTTGATTGACGAACAGGCTTCCTCCAGTGAAATAAGCACTTCAGAAGTGACGAATCTCGACTTCACCAAATGACTCAACTTCTGATGTTGTTTTGAGTAACATACATATTTGAGCGAGATAAGCACTTCAGTCGACCAAAATCTGAACTCCACCAAATGACTCAATTTTTGATGTTGGTTTGACTAACATGCTCATTTCATTGCGATAAGCACTTCAGAAGATCAAAATCTCAACTTCACCAAATGACTCAAATTTTGATGCTGTTTGGAATAAAATGCTTATTTCAGCGAGTTAAACTCTTCAGTAGACCAAAACCTGAACTTCAACACATGACTGTAGTTTGGATGATGGTTTGACTAACATGCTTATTTGATTGAGAGGAGCATTTCAGAAGTCAAAAATCTCAACCTCACCAAATAACTCAACTTTTGATGTTTTTGACTAACATGCTTATTTCAGTGGGAAAAGCACTTCAGAAGACCAAAATCTGAACTTCACTAAATGTCTCAAATTTTGATGTCTTGAGTAACAGGCTTCCTCTAGTGAAATAAACACTTCAGAAGTGAAGAATCTCGTCTTCAGTAAATGGCTCAACTTTTGATGTTGCTTTGAGTAACATGCATATTTGAGTGAGATAAGCACTTCAGAAGACCAAAGTCTGAACTTCAACAAATGACTCAAGCTTTGATGTTGGTGAGACTAACATGCTTACTTGACTGAGAGAAGCATTTCAGAAGTCAAAAATCTCAACTTCACCAAATAACTCAACTTTTGATGTTGTTTTGACTAACGTGCTTATTTCAGAAGGATAAGCATATCAGAAGACTAAAATCTCAACTTCACCAAAGAACATAATTTTTGATGATGGTTTGAATAAAATATTTATTTCAGTGAGATGAACACTACAGAAGTCAAATATCTCAACTTCATCAAATGACGTGATTTTTGATGCTGGTTAGACTAACATGCTTATTTAACTTAGATAAGCACTTCAGAAGACCAATATCTCACTTCACCAAAAATGTTCGTTTTTGATGTTGGCTTGAATGACATGCTTATTTCATGAGATAAGCACTTCAGAAGACCAAAATCTCAACTTCACAAAATGACTCCACTTTTAATCTTGTTTTGACAAACATGATTATTTCAGTGAGAAAAGCTCTTCAGAAATCAAAAATGTCAACTTCATCCAATGACTCAACTTTTCATGTTGTTTCGCCTAACGTGCTTATTTCAGTGAAATAGTCATATCAGAAGACTAAAATCTCAACTTGACCAAAGGACATAATTTTTGATGTTGATTTTGACTAAAATGCTTATTGCAGCGTGAAAGCATAGCAGAAGACCAAAATTTCAACTTCAATAAGACACTCAACTTTTTATGCTGTTTTGACAACATGTTTACTTCAGTGAGATCAGCACTTCAGAAGACCATATCCGAACTTCACGGAATGACTCAAATTTTGTTTTTGGATTGACTAACAGGCTTCCTCCAGTGAAATGAGCATTTCAGAAGTGACGAATCTCGACTTCACCAACTGACTCAACTTTTGATGTTGTTTTGAGTAACATGCATATTTGAGTGAGATGAGCACTTCAGTCGACCAAAATCTGAACTTCACCAAATGACTCAAGTTTTAATGTTGGTTTGACGAACTTGCTTATTTGAGTGAGATATGCACTTCAGAAGATCAAAATCTCAACTTCACCAAATGACACAACTTTTGATGCTGTTTGACTAACATGCTTATGTGAGTCGGAATAGCACTTCAGAAGACCAAAATCTGAACTTCACTAAATGACGCAAATTTTGATGTTGGATTGAGTAGCATGCATATTTGAGTGAGATAAGCACTTCAGTCGACCAAAATCTGAACTTCACCAAATTACTCAAGTTTTGATGTTCGTTTACTAACTTGCTTATTTGAGTGAGATATGCCCTTCAGAAGATCAAAATCTCAACTTCACCAAATGACACAACTTTTCATATTGTTTTGACTTACGTGCTTATTTCAGCGAGATCAGCATAGCAGAAGACCAAAATCTTAACTTCAACAAGACATTCAACTTTTGATGCTGTTTTGACTAACATGCTTATTTCAGTCGGGATAGCACTTCAGAAGACCAAAATCTGACCTTCACTAAATGACACAAATTTTGATGTTGGATTGAGTGACAGCTTCCTCCAGTGAAATAAACACTTCAGATGTCAAGAATCTCGACTTCACCAAATGACTCAACTTTTGATTTTTTTTTTTGGACTAACGTGCTTATTTCGGCGAGATAAGCATAGCAGATAACCAAATTCTCAACTTCAACAAGACATTCAACATTTGATGCTATTTTGACTAACATGCTTATTTCAGTGAGATCAGCACTTCAGAAGATGATATCCGAACTTTACTAAATGACTCAAATTTTGTTTTGGATTGACGAACAGGCTTCCTCCAGTGAAATAAGCACTTCAGAAGTGACGAATCTCGACTTCACCAAATGACTCAACTTTTGATGTTGTTTTGAGTCACATGCATATTTGAGTGAGATAAGCACTTCAGTCGACCAAAATCTGAAATTCTCCAAATGACTCAAATTTTGATGCTGGTTGGAATAAAATGCTTAATTCAGCGCGTTAACCTCTTCAGTAGACCAAAACCTGAACTTCAACACTTGACTGTAGTTTGGATGATGGTTTGACTAACATGCTTATTTGATTGAGAGAAGCATTTCAGAAGTCAAAAATCTCAACTTCACCAAATAACTCAACTTTTGATGTTGTTTTGACTAACGTGCTTATTTCAGAAAGATAAGCATATCCGAAGACTAAAATCTCAACTTCACCAAAGGACACACTTTTTGATGCTGGTTTGACGAAAATACTTATTTCAGTGAAATGAGCACAACAGAAGTCCAAATTCTCAACTTCGTCAAATGACTTGATTTTTGATGCTGGTTAGGCTAACATGCTTATTTCAGTGAGATAAGCACTTCAGAAGTCAAAAATCTCCACTTCACCTAATGACTTAATTTTTGATGTTGTTTTGAACAAAATGCTTATTTCGGTAAGATAAGCACTTCAGAAAACCAGAATCTGAACTTCACCAAATGACTCATGTTTTGATGTTGGTTTGACGAACATGCTTATTTCAGTAAGATAAGCACTTCATGAAACCAAAATCTGAACTTCACCAAATGACTCATGTTTTGATGTTGTTTTGATGAACGTGCTTATTTCAGCGAGATAAGCATATCAGAAGACTAAAATCTCACATTCACCATATGACCTAACTTTCGATGCTGGTTAAATTAACATGCTTATTTATTCGAGTTAAGCATTCAGAAGCCAAAAATCAGAACTTCAACAAATGACTTGATTTTTAATTCCGGTTGGACTAAAATGCTTATTTCAGCGAGTTAAGCACTTCAGAAGATCAAAATCTCAACTTCAGCAAATTACACAACTTTTGATGTTGTTTTGACTAACGTGTTTATTTCAGCGAGACAAGCATAGCAGATAACCAAATTCTCAACTTCAACAAGACATTCAACATTTGATGCTGTTTTGACTAACATACTTATTTCAGTGGGAAAAACACTTCAGAAGACCAAAATCTGATCTTCATTAAATGACTCAAATTTTGATGTTGGCTTGACGAACAGGCTTCCTCCAGTGAAATAAGCATTTCAGAAGTGAAGAATCTCGACTTCAGAAAATAACTCAACTTTTGATGTTGTTTTGAGTAACATGCATATTTGAGTGAGATAAGCACTTCAGTCGACCAAAATCTGAAATTCTCCAAATGACTCAAATTTTGATGCTGGTTGGAATAAAATGCTTACTTCAGAGCGTTAAGCTCTTCAGTAGACCAAAGCCTGAACTTCAACACCTGACTGTAGTTTGGATGATGGTTTGACTAACATGCTTATTTGATTGAGAGAAGCATTTCAGAAGTCAAAAATCTCAACTTCACCAAATGACTTAAAAGTTAATGCTGTTTTGACAAACCAGCTTATTTCACTCAGATAAGCACTTCAGAAGACCAAAATCTGAACTTCACCAAACGACTGAAGTTTTGATGTTGACCAGACTAACATGCTTATTTGAGTCCGATAAGCACTTCAGAAGTCAAAAATCTCAACTTCACCAAATGACTCAACTTTTGATTTTGTTTTGAGTAACATGCATATTTGAGTGAGATAAGCACTTCAGAAGACTAAAATCTCAACTGCACCGAATGCCTTAATTTTCAATGCTGTTTTGACGAACATGCTTATTTCAGTAAGATAAGCACTTCAGAAAACCAAAATCTGAACTTCACCAAATGACTCAAGTTTTGATGTTGGTTTGACGAACATGCTTATTTCGGCAATTTAAGCTCTTCAGAAGGCTAAGGTCTCAACTTCACCAAATGGCTCAACTTTTGATGCTTGTTTGGAGTAAAATGCTTATTTCAGCGAGATAAGCATATCAGAAGACTAAAATCTCAACTTCACCAAAGGACCTAACTTTTGATGCTGATTTGACTAAGATGCATTTTTCAGTGAGATGAGCACTTCAGAAGACAAAATTCTCAACGCATCAAGTGACTTCAATGTTGATGCTGTTTTTAC
>NW_025979956.1:0-5874 GCF_021869965.1 Rhincodon typus | reverse complement strand
CATAAGAACATAAAGAACATAAGAACTAGGAGCAGGAGTAGGCCGTCTGGCCCTTTGAGCCTGCTCCGCCATTCAATAAGATCATGGCTGATCCTTTCGTGGACTCAGATCCACTTACCCGCGTTCTTACCGTATCCCTTAATTCCTTTATTGTTCAAAAAAAACTTCCCCTTTTTTTAAAAAACATTTACTGAAGTAGCGTCAACTACTTCACTGGGCAAGGAATTCCATAGATTAACAACCCTCTGGGTGAAGAAATTCCTTCTCAATTTAGTCCTAAATCTGCTCCCTCTAATCTTGAGACTATGCCCTCTTGTCCTAGCTTCACCTGCCAGTGGAAACATCCTCTCTACTTCTATCTTATCTATTCCCTTCATAATTTTATATGTTTCTATAAGATCCCCCCTCAATCTTCTGAATTCCAATGAATATAATCCCAATCTGCTCAATCTCTCCTCATAAGCCAACCCCCTCAACTCCGGAATCAACCTAGTGAACCTCCTTTGCACCTCCTCCAGTGCCAGTACATCCTTTCTCAAGTAAGGAGACCAAAACTGCACACAGTACTCCAGGTGTGGCCTCACCAGCACCTTGTACAGCTGCAACATAACCTCTCTGTTTTTTATTTCAATCCCTTCAGCAATGAAGGACAAAATTCCATTTGCCTTCCAAATTACTTGTTGTACCTGCAGACCTACCTTCTGTGATTCATGCACAAGGTCACCCAGGTCCCTCTGCATAGCAGCATGCTGCAACTTTTTACCATTCAAGTAATAATCCTTTTTACTATTACTCCTACCAAAATGTATGACTTCACATTTATTTACATTGTATTCCATCTGCCAGACCTTTGCCCACTCACTCAATGTATCTATGTTCCTCTGCAAAGTTTCACAGTCCTCTGCACACTTTGCTTTGCCACTCATCTTAGTGTCATCTGCAAACTTTGACACCCTACATGTGGTCCCCAACTCCAAATCATCTATATAAATTGTAAAGAATTGCGGTCCCAACACTGATCCCTGAGGCACACCACTAGTCACTGACTGCCAGCTAGAACAGCACTCATTTATCCACAATCTTTGCTTCCTGTTAATCAACCAATCCTCTATCCATGCTAATACTTTACCCTTAATGCCATGCATCCTTATCTTATGCGGTAGCCTCTTGTGCGGCACCTTGTCAAAGGCCTTTTGGAAGTCTAGGTACACCACATCCACTGGGTCCCCATTGTCCACCTCAATCGTAATGTCTTCATAGAATTCCAAAAGATTTGTCAAGCATGACCTGCCCTTCATGAACCCATGCTGCGTCTGCCCAACGGGACAATTTCTAACAAGATGCCTTGCTATTTCTTCCTTGATAATAGACTCAAGCATCTTCCCCACTACAGAGGTTAAGCTAACCAGTCTATAATTCCCCATCTTTTATCTACTTCCCTTTTTAAACAGTGACATCACATTTACTGTTTTCCAATCTGCTGGGACTGCCCCAGAGTCCAGTGAATTTTGGAAAATTACTGCCAGTGCACCTGTTATTTCTCCCGCCATCTCTTTTAGTACCCTGGGATGCATTCCATCAGGGCCAGGAGACTTATCAATCCTTAGCTCCATTAGCTTGCCCAACACTACCTCTTCCGTAATTATGATTGTTTCCAGGTCCTCACCTACCTTCGTCTCTTTGTCAATTACTGGCATGTTATTAGTGTCCTCCACTGTGAAGACCGATACAAAATAACTGTTCAATGCCTCGGCCATTTCATCATATCCCATAACTAAATTCCCCTTCTCATGCTCTAAAGGGCCAACGTTTACTTTAGCCACTCCTTTGCGTTTTATATATTTATAGAAACTTTTCCTATCTGTCTTTATATTCTGTGCTAGTTTTTTCTCATGTTCTATCTTACTTTTCCTTATAGCTCTTTTTGTGGCTTTCTGTTGACCTTTAAAGTTTTCCCAATCTTCTAGTTTCATGCTGTTTTTGGCCACTTTGTGTGCCTTCTCTTTCAATTTGATAGCCTCCCTTATTTCTTTAGACACCCATGGCAGATTACCCCTTTTCTTACAGTCCTTCCTTTTCATTGGAATATACTTTTGCTGAGCACTTTGAAAGATTGCTTTGAAAGTCCTCCACTGCTCGTCAACTGTCCCACCATAAAATCTTTGTTTCCAGTTTACTTTAGCCAAGTCCTCCCTCATTCTATTGTAGTTCCCCTTGTTCAAGCACAGGACCCTGGTATTGGATTTTATCTTCACACTCTCCACCTGTATTCTAAATTCAACCATACTGTGATCACTCCTTCCAAGAGGATCCCTAACTATGAGGTCATTAATTATTCCTGTCTCATTACACAGGACCAGATCTAGGATAGCTTGTTCCCATTACATACTGTTCAAGAAAACTATCACGGATACACTCAACGAATTCCTCCTCAAGGCTACCCTGACCGAGCTGGTTCGACCAATCTACGTGTAGGTTAAAATCCCCCATGATAATTGCCGTACCATTTTTACAGGCATTAGTTATTTCTTTGTTTATTGCCCACCCCAATGTGATGTTATTATTTGGTGGCCTATAGACTACACCTATCAGTGACATTTTCCTCTTAGAATTTCTAATTTCCACCCAAATGGATTCAACCTCATTCTCCATAGAACCTATATCATCTCTCAGCACCACCCTGATGGCGTCCTTGAATATCAGAGCTACACCACCTCCCTTACCTTCCTGTCTGTCCTTCCGAATAGTCTGGTACCCTTTGATATTTAACTCCTAGTCGTGACCATCCTGTAACCATGTCTCCGTAATGGCTACCAAATCATATTCATTCGCGATGATTTGTGCCGTTAACTCATCAACCTTGTTACGAATGCTACAAGCATTCAGATAAAGTGTCTATATGCTAGCTTTCTTACCCTCATGATTTCCAACATATCTAATAATATCTCCTGAGTTATCCTTCCTTTTTGCTTCTTTCATAGTCTGCCTTGAACTTAAACCCTCCTGCACACATGCTAACCTGCTGCTTACCTTTTTATTTACCATCATACTCCCTGTCGTTTTCCCTTTCCCTTCCCCCCAACTCACTAGTTTAAAGTCCTAGTGACCACCCTATTTATCCTCTTCGCAAGAACACTGGTTCCAGATCGGTTCAGGTGGAGACCGTCCCATCGGTACAGATCTCTCTGGTTCCAAAACTAATGCCAATGCCCCATGAAATGGAACCCCTCTTTCCCACACCACTCCCTTAGCCATGTGTTTACTTCCCTAATTTTCTTATCCCTAAGCCAATTTGCACGTGGCTCGGGCAGTAATCTGGAGATTATGACCCTCAAGGGCCTGTTCCTTAATTTCGTTCCTCGTGCTTGATAATTCCCAAACAGGTCCTCCATCCTAGCCTTGCCTATGTTGTTAGTCCCAACGTGGACCACAACTGGATCCTCCCCCTCCCGCTCCAATATCCTTTCAAGCCGGTCAGAGGTGTCCTGCACCCTGGCACCGGGCAGGCAACACACCATGCGGGACTCCCGATCCGGCTTGCAAAGGATACTATCTATCCCCCTAACTATAGAATCCCCTATAACTATCACTTGTCTTTTTGCTCCCCTCTCTTGAATGGCCTTCTGCACCATGGTGCCGCGGTGAGCTGGCTCATCCTCCCCGCAGCCCTTTTCCTCATCCACCCAGGGAGCAAGTATCTCATACCTGTTGGATAAGGTCAAAAGCTGAGGCTCCTCCACTCCTGCACTCAGGATCCCCCTACCTGCCTCACTTGCAGTCACACCCCGTTGTCCCTGATCACTAACTGAATTTGAATTACTTAATCTACCAGGTGTGACTGCCTCCTGAAACAAAGCGTCCAGGTAACTCTCCCGGATGTGCCACAGTGTTTCAAGCTCAGATTCCAGATCTTCAACTCTGAGCCGGAGTTCTTCCAGCAACCAACACTTGCTGCAGATGTGGTCACTGCCGTTCACAATGGGATCAGCCAGCTCCCACATCATACAGCTACAGCACATCACCTGCCCAGCCATCTCTACTTAGTTAATTACTTTATTACTTTATCTCAATTTATGACTTAAATGCTTTCTAATACTTCTCTGCTATGGACTTTTCAAATAACCAATTAATAGATAAATAAAAAAAAGAAAGTAAATTTTTAACCAATTACACAATACAGAAGAAATAGAAAAAGTATAAAAACCTGACCTTACCAACACACCACAGAGTCCTTTTTTTTGGTTAGAGGAGGAGTGCGGGTGGGAGACACTACACGTTTAGTGTCTCGGGTTCAGCCGCTGCCCAAATATATTCCCGGCAGCCCCCTGGTCCTCGCTGTCGCCTCTCCCTCTGCTGCTGAAAAATGAAGGCCGCTGACGCTCGAGGTAAGTCCTTTTAAGAGGGAAAGCTTACCTTCCTGGCAGCCCCCGGTCCTCGCTGTCGCCTCTCCCTCTGCTGCTGATAGTGGCAGCAAACTTCCCAATCACAAGCTGATAGTGGTTGACATTACAGCACCAACAACATGGTAACTGCAGGGGTCATCATTACTTAATTCAACAATGTAACATGAAATGCCTCAGTATTTTACCAGCCATCTACCCAGATCCATTCCCACCACCCATTGGTTGTTAAAATTCTGCCCACAGATTGAACAACTTAAGGCAAATGGTTATCCAGCAATCCAGTCAATAAATAATGCACATCTGTTCAATGTCTTTGATTGAGGATCATGCTCCAATTCTTTTATTATTCTGCCCTCACGAATGGACACTTTTTCAATTGCTATACTGTGATGTTGTTCTCAATTCAAACTCCCAAGCAGTAACACAATAAAGATTAACTCAGGAAAAAAAAAATACATGATAGTGGTTTGTTTCAAACGTTGACAGCACCTTGTGTCATTTTTTTTTCTGGTAGGATCTTCCAGTCCTAGAAGAAGCAAGAAGAATGACAGTTAGGGAATCTAATGGATTGGGAGTTTAAATTCCAGATCCTAACAGCAGGGTAACCTTTTCCAACTAAATTCTCTGGTCTTGTAACACAGGATTGCCATCATGATTGGGGCATTAGAAAAGTTAGCTGCATGTTTTTGCATCCCATTAAAAATATAACTTCCTGGAATTAGATGCCAAAACCAAAGTGAGAGCTGGGTGCCTTCACAAACTCAACTGTAGTTTAAAAGTCATGCAGGTTGCCTTCTTCCTGGATTTCCAAGTAAGTATTTGCAC
The DNA here is from genome assembly GCF_021869965.1 of Rhincodon typus. Lineage (NCBI taxonomy): Eukaryota > Metazoa > Chordata > Chondrichthyes > Orectolobiformes > Rhincodontidae > Rhincodon > Rhincodon typus. Next base: position 646 of record NW_025979956.1, on the reverse strand, counting down.
TATGTCCTTATAGCTTTAAACCAAGAACAATGATGGATTTGCATCCAAATGCAATGAAAATGTCACAGGGATAAAGTCACCTGTCTCGTAGTGGCAGGATAAAACAAAATCAAAGCAACAATGAGACAGTCAGTGAGGAAAGGAGAAGCAATGGCTGGGTGAGTGTGTGGATGTATTAATATGAAAGAGAAAGTGTAGAAATGGCAGCATATTTCTGCCCTGTATGATTTGAGGCGATGGTTGGGCAGGGCGCATCACAGAGAGATGGGTGTCAAGGGAATGAACATTGCTGTTGAATATTTATGTCTGGTTGTCAAAATGGTACCGCAGCTAGACCTTTCTTTGCGTAGATGGAGTTCACATTTAAAATTTTTGACTGACTACAGGGGCAACCTATTAATCATGAGTCTGGAGAATAGAGACCCACGAACACCTGAGTTCACTCCCAAAGTACCCGCATCATTCCAATACCAGTGGCATCAATTTCTAATGAGGTCCCATGAAGCATGGGGCCCACATACCTTGTGTACTGATTGGCATCTTATGATGTGGATGAAACAATGCAGGAAATAAGAGATAACAAGGTGCAGAGCTGGATGAACACAGCAGGCCAAGCAGCATCAGAGGAGCAGAAAAGCTAACATTT
>NW_025979955.1:0-5874 GCF_021869965.1 Rhincodon typus | reverse complement strand
ATGGACAGGTCAAGGGGGTGGGATGAGGTTAGTAGGTAGGAGATGGGGGTGGGGCTTGAGGTGGGAGGAGGGGATAGGTGGGAGGAAGGACAGGTTAGGGAGGCGGGGACGAGCTGGGCTGGTTTTGGGATGCAGTAGGGGGAGGGGAGATTTTGAAGCTTGTGAAGTCCACATTGATACCATTGGGCTGCAGGGTTCCCAAGCGGAATATGAGTTGCTGTTCCTGCAACCTTTGGGTGGCATCGTTGTGGCACTGCAGGAGGCCCAGGATGGACATGGAATGGGAGGGGGTCTTGGGGACCGCTTTGCAGAACACCTACGCTCGGTTCGCACTAAACAACTACACCTCCCAGTTGCGAACCATTTCAACTCCCCCTCCCATTCCGCAGATGACATGTCCATCCTGGGCCTCCTGCAGTGCCACAACGATGCCACCCGAAGGTTGCAGGAACAGCAACTCATATTACGCTTGGGAACCCTGCAGCCCAATGGTATCGATGTGGACTTCAGAAGCTTCAAAATCTCCCCTCCCCCTACCGCATCCCAAAACCAGCCCAGCTCGTCCACGACTCCCTAATCTGTCCTTCCTCCCACCTATCCCTTCTCCCACCTCAAGCCCCACCCCCATCTCCTACCTACTAACCTCATCCCACCCCCTTGACCTGTCCGTCCTCCCTGGACTGACCTATCTCCTCCCTACCTCCCCACCTACACTCACCTTTACTGGTTCCATCCCCGCCTCTTTGACCTGTCTGTCTCCTCTCCACCTATCTTCTCCTCTATCCATCTTCTATCCGCCTCCCCCTCTCTCCCTATTTATTTCAGAACTCCCTTCCCCTCCCCCATTTCTGAAGAAGGGTCTAGGCCCGAAACGCCAGTCTTCCTGCTCCTCTGATGCTGCTTGGCCTGCTGTGTTCATCCAGCTCTATACCTTGTTATCTACTACATTGGCAGGATTACTTCCACACAGCTTCAGATTAACCTGTATTCCTACACCCTAAAGAGTAAGGTATTATAACTTGATAAGAAGCAGGAGGTTTGCTTGTGGTTGCAATCTGTACTGCTTTCTCTGGTTAAATACCAGCAGTGTTCAATATAAGTTTGTTGGCTCTGTGCAATGTCCCAAAGACTTGGTTCTGTCATCAAGTGCTTCAATTTTCTGGCCTTGTGAAGACTATGACTCGCAAGGACAGAGTGTAGAGTCTAACTTATGCCAGGGTGGGTTTCTCAGAAGGTCAATTCAGAGACATCTTAAACAGCATGATGGGTCTCTATGAATGTCAGAGCCCTGGCTGTCTAAAACAAGCTACTTTATCTAATCTAGTCAGGGGAAACAATTACACTTGAGACAGTTTCAGGTGGCCAGTTTTGTAAGTGGTTATAAATTCATTCAGAATTAAACTTTTTTCAAAAAGCAGAAGCGCAAGATTTGATTTTGATAAAACATTACCAGGACTTTTGAAACAAAATAAATATTTTTATTGAACTGTAAACTCATAACTTTCCAAATTTCAAGGTCTCAAACTTTAAAATTTATTCGAAAATCTGACAATGCTTACCTGGACTTCCTTCAATTTCTCCCACTTTGGATTAGCAAAGTAATTGATTCCGATTGTAGCTCCTGGGAGTTGCACATTGTTAATGAGGATTGCAAGCAGCACTACATAAGGGAAGAGTGCAGTGATGTATACAACCTGGTTATAAAAAATGCCAAGAAAACATGTTTAACTATTTTGATAAATTTTAAAGATTACCAATGGGATATATTTAACCACTAATATTCCTATACATTTTGTTCTGTACCCTACCAAACTCAGGTGCCTTCAACAGCTGATTGACCATAAATTTTGTTTTCAGGAAGGGTGGTGAAAAAATTTCACAGGCCACGAGTGAAGATCTTAAAATGGGTGCCATGAGGAAGACTAATCTTTCTGTGTAACTGCAAATGGCTTGTGAGGAGACATTTGATGCAACTCAGTGAAAGTTATCACATATGGAATTAGAAGTTATCTAAAGATTTGAGTGAAAACAAAGTTGGGAAATCAGAATTAAAGTGCTGAGACAATTACTGGAGACAACCTTGTATTGGCAATTTGTGTCTGAAGTTGCAATGCTAGGATCCCCCTGCTTTTTGCTTTATGTGTAAAGGACCTGAATTTGACCATGTGAGTCATTGGTTCAAATTTATATATAACACATTTCTGGAAACTATAATAAATTATGAAAATGAGAATTGAAAATTGCGAATGTCATGGTAGAACAAGCAGTTGATGAAGCCATGAAAAAATGTAATTCATTGCAGTAAAATATGAAATAAACAACTGGGTTGGTGAGAAAACTCTAAATTGTAAAATACTGTGGATGTGGGGCAGGTAAACAGAGGGATTTGGAATTCCAGAAATGTGAATCATGAAAAGCTAGTACATAACACTGCTCAAGAAATGCAGTCAGAAATTTAATGGAATGCTGGACTTTATGACAAGATGATTAGATAAAGAAGTGAGGAAATCCTACTGGAATAGGCAGGTAGAAACAAGTGGTTCCTAATTTCACTCCTGAAAGATCTGTATCTGTTTTTTAGGCTATCACCCCAGTCACATGCTGAGATCAATCAATTGAAATAGTTTCTTGCTATCAATCCCATCTGTTCACCTTATTTGACAGTGAAGAAGGCGTTTGGTATGCTTGCCTCTATTGGTCATTGCATTGAGCACAGGAGTTGGGAGAACATTTTGCGGCTGTAAAGGACATTGGTTAGGCCTCTTTTGGAATACTGCATGCAATTCTGGTCTCCCTGCTATAGGAAGGATTTTGTGAAACTTGAAAGGGGTCAGAAAAGATTTACAAGGATATTGCCAGGGTCGGAGGGTTTGAGCTGTAGGGAGAGGCTGAATAGGCTGCAGCTATTTTTCCTGGGCCATCAGAGGCAGAGGTGAGATAAAATGAACAGCCAAGGTCTTTACCCCAGAGTAGTGGACTCCAAAACTAGAGGGCATAGGTTTAAGGTGAGAGGGGAAAGGTTTAAAAGGGACCTAAAGGGGAACTTTTTCACACAGAGGGTGGTGCATGTGTGGAATGAGCTGCCAGAGGAAGTTATGGAGGCTGGTTCAATTACAATATTTAAAAGGCATCTGGATGGGTACATGAATAAGAAGGATTTAGAATGATATGGGCCAAATGCTGGGACTAGATGAATTTAAGCTATCTGGTTGGCCCACGGATGAGTTGGCCCGAAGGGCCTGTTTCTGTGCTGTACAGCTCTATGTCTCTGTGACTCCATGAATCACCCAGGAATCTTCTACATTTGAGAAACATAAAATCATAACATGTAGTAGCCAAAATAGGCCATTTGGCCCACTGAATCTATTCTGCTATTCAATGAGATCATGGTGATCTGATAATCCTCAATCCAGAGTAATCCTCAACTTCCTTAGGAAGGTATGTTATTGTGATCACTGTTAGATAAATATTCCTGCATGTTAGGCTATTAACAAAACCCAGAAATTAACAAGTTACTTATTACTAAATCTAATATGAGCAATCCAATGATTAATTCTGAGACATAACACTGAAGAAAATTATTCCAAACACATACAAGAAATTCATGAACACTTTGCTATCTGCTGGTCTATTTCTTCCAATCTACATGAAATATAACTTCACCCATCCTCATTTAAATCATTCTGCCTTTACTACATGCTTGTGAATCTCTCTGTATATACACCTTGCCTTATAACAGTTCTGATCACAGGAACTCCACACAACAGCCACTGTAATATTAAAGGTTTTTCTATTTCTTGATTCTACCCATCCATTGTCTGCTTGTCTCTCACTGTATCTTCCATTAAAGTTGTTTCAACCTTAATTATTTAGGTTACTTCTTTTTGTTACCATTTCCCTATCTTGCCTTATAACCTGACACATTTACTTCTCAGAGATAGTAGGAACTGCAGATGCTGGAGAATCCGAGACAACAAAGTGCAGGGCTGGATGAACACAGCAGGCCAAACAGCATCATAGGAGCATATCTAGCAGCGATCTCTTTTAATGGCTGCCTTGTCATAAACTCCCATTCGAATTTCCACCTACAATTCATTCAATTTGATCATTATACTCTGCATTTGTACAAAGAATAGTTATTTTGGGGCTTTGCACCCTAACTGTCCTTCTGCTGCGTTATTTAGTGACACTTTTAAATTTTCTTTTTGGTCTTTATTTCTTTACATCTTTTAGCTTAATCTTTACTTCTAGTGCTTAAAGCACAATTCCTGACTGTTATTCTCTCCCCTTTCATTGATGACAGAAACAGACAATTTCCTGAGGGGTCTTGATGGAATAGATGTGGAGAGGGTATTTTCTCTTATGGAAAAATCTACAGCATGGGCCACTTTAAAAATCAGGGATTGCTCAATTAAAACAGAGCTTAGGCGATTTTTTAAAATCTCTCAGAAGGTCATAAGTCACAGAACCCCTCCAGTGTGGAAGCAGGCCATTTGGTCCATCGAGTCCACACTGATGCTCCAAAGTGCATCCTACTCAGACACACGCCCCCTACCATATCCCTGTAACTTTGCATTTACCATGGCTCATCCATTTAGCCTGCACACCTCTGGGCACTATAGTGTGGCCGATCAACCTAACCTGCACATCTTTGAACTGTTGGAGGAAATCCATACAGACACAGAGAGAATATGCAAATTCCACACAGACAGTCACCAAGGCTGGATTCAAACCTGGGTCCCTGGTGGTGTGAAGCAGCAATGCTAATCACCGAGCCACCATGCATTGAAACTTTCTTCCTGAAAGGTGATGGAAGCAGTCTCCTTGAATACTTTAAAGTCACATTTAAATAGTTTCTTGTTAAGCAAGAGCTGAAAGATCATCAGGGACAGGCAGGGTTATGGATTTGAGGTTACGTCAGATCAGCCATGATCTTATTGAATAGTGGAATCATATGAGGGGCATAGATGTCATTAGTAATCTGAAATAAATGCATATAACCTTAATTAAATTAATTTTAAAACTAAAAGACAATCCAGAAAAAAAAGTTGTGAGATTATGAAATATACTTTCTAGAAGGCTCTATACACAAATTCAATTGAGTTTAAACTTGTGATTAATTGGTAATTTGCTGAAAAATAGTTTTGAGAAACGATGGAAAAAGGACAAGGTACAGGGAGTAATAAGGGCAAATTTTGCCATGTTTACATTGTTTGATGACTTTATTCCTGCTACTATGGAGTTTAATGTTACTGCCGCATTGTAACTTTAAAGCAAACCTATATTACAATAAAAATGTAGCAGTACTTGTGGATATGAGTGTCATCACACATCATTTATAAATTAAGTGACTGTGTAAAATGGAAGCATGTGCTATTAGTATAAATCTTTCCTTCATTCTCTGAGCTTCTAGTTGATTCAGCAACGCAAATGCTATTTGCTTCAGATGACAGACTTTCTACTCAAATTTAATGTCATTACGCACGTAATGAAACATTCTTAGCCCATTGCTAAAACAGTAATAACATTGGAGGTCACTACAATACTTAGAATTCACTAATCACAGAAGAAAATCAGTAAATGATCCTGCAGCAGTACAGTGCATAGGCTGTTCCAGATGAAGTTTTGATATAGCTTTAATAAAACAATGTTTATCTCTGTAATAACATTACCCAATAGTGCATTACATAATTTCTTCAACATTCAATGGTGTATTTTGTTTTATTCTTTGGATTATTGAAAATACAAATACAAAAAGTATTTTGTAAAGAAATCCAAATGATCATTTTAGTGGCTGATTAAACTAAATGACCTCAAAGAGCATGAGATAGTAGGAACTGCAGATGCTGGAGAATCCGAGACAACAAGGTGCAG
>NW_025979954.1:0-5875 GCF_021869965.1 Rhincodon typus | reverse complement strand
GTCAGCCTTCCTGCTCCTCTGATGCTGCTTGGCCTGCTGTGTTCATCCAGCTCTACACCATGTTATCTCAGATTCTCCAGCATCTGCAGTTCCTACTATCTCAGATTTTTAAATCTTTGCTTAAGTGAATCCTCACAGTTTCTCCCCAGAGACAATTTTCGGATTCCTTTCTGTGTCTGCTGCCAGGAACCTTTCACAATCCTGACACCTAACTGTTCTCAGCTTGAACAACATGAAGCGTTCTTTACAAGTTCTAGCTTAGAAACTCCACAGACTAGAGACCCATTTTGCTGAGATCACTGGTTCCCCTGAACAGACAAGATTCTCCTGCTAGGAAAAAAAGATTGAGCTCCTGGTTCTTCTGAACTAAAAGCTTGAACTTCTGTTCTCAAGTCATAACTTAAACCAAATTGTTTTCTGGTCTGTTTACTCTGCCTGTCATAAACCTAAGAGTATTAATAATTCATTCACTAAACTACAAGTGATTGACCACAGTCTTTCTTAGAACAAATGCACTTAGGTTATGATCTAAATGACTTCCTAGCCTATTTTTAAAACAATGCCTTCACAGAGGTGACCCACATGCATCTGCCTCTACGGTGAAATCCAAATTCCAAAATGTGATGTATGTATAACTCACCTGTAACCACATACATAAGTTATGCTGCAGAACGATCTATGTCCCTGCTCAAGTTGTTCCAGCACAGCTAAAACATTGCCATTTAGCCAGCAATGTCAAAAAGTGTGACCACAAAAGGCAGGAGAATTCTCACCCAGCCAACTATCACTTCATCGGTCTACTCTCGATCATCAGCAAAGTGATGGGAGGTTATCATTGACAGAGCTATCAAATGGCACTTCCATGGCGATAACCTGCTCACTGATGCCCCATTTGGTTTCTGCCAGAACCACTCGGCATCTAACTGATTTCAACTTTCATCCAGATATGGACATAAGAGTTGAATTCAAGGGGAGCAAGTGACAGCTCTTGACTGAGTGTGGCATCCAGGAACCCCAGCAAAACTGGAATCAATGGGAATCAGGGGGAAAGCTCTCTGCTGCTTAGGGTCCCACTTAGTCCAAAGGAAGATAATTGTGGTCTTTGAACGCCTGTCATCTCAGCTCCAAGACATCTCTGCAGGAATTCCGCAGGGTAGTGTCCTCAACCCAACCATCTTCAGCTGCTTCATCAATGACCTTCCCTCCATCATAAGGTCAGAAATGAGGATGTTGGTTGATGTTTGCCCAATGTTTGGTACCATTCACGAGATACTGAAGAGGTCCATGCCCATTTGTAACAAAGACTTGATGGCATGTAGGCTTAAGCCGATAAGTGCTGCATAAAGTTTGCATCACACAACTACCTTCTCCAACAAAGGAGAATCTAATCATCGCTCCTTGACATTCAATGGCATTACCATCACTGATTCCCCAGTAATTCAACATCCTTCGGTTACCATTCACCAGAAACTGAACTAGACTAGCCATATAATTATTAAAGTTACAGGAGCAGGTCAGAAGCTGGGGATTCTGCATTGAACAGCTCACCTCCTGATTCCCCAAAGCCTGTCTACTATCTACAAGGCACAAGTTAGGACTGTGATGGAATGCTCCTCACTTGCCTGGATGGGTAAAGCCCCAACAACACTCAAGAAGCTTGAAACCATCCAAGACAAAGCCGCCCGCTTAATTAACACCACATCCACAAGCATCCACTCTGTCCACCACCGATGCTCAGTAGCAACAATGTATGCCATCAACAAGATGCACTGCAATATCTCACAAAGTGTCCACTGACAGTATCTGATAAATATGTGACCATTTCCATCTAGAAGGACAAGGGTAGCAGATACATGTGAGACTCTGAACACAACCCGCAAGCCAGCCTTCCATCCATTGACTCCATCTACGCTTCCTGCTACCTCGGGAAAGCAACCAACATAATCAAAGACCCCTCCCACCCCAGTTATATTATCTTCCACCCTCTTCCATTGGGCAGAAGATATAAAAGTTTGTAAACATGTAAAAACAGATTCGAGAACAGCTTCTTCCCTGTTGTTTTTAGGCTTCTGAATCGACCTCTCAAATTTTAAATTTAATATTGATTTCTCTCTCATCTGTGCACCTTTTCTGCAGCCATACATTGTATTCTTTGCTCTGTTCTATTACCCTAATGCACTTTGTACGGTATGATCTGCCTGTACTGCACACAAAACAAAACTTTTCACTGTACCTAGATACATGTGACAGTAATAAATCAAACCAAATGGGAACACCCCACCTGCAAGTTCCCCTCTAAGTCACTCACCATCCTGACTTGGAAATATTTTGCTGTTACTTCAGTGTCACTGGGTCAAAATCCTGGAATTCTCTTCTAAGGGCATTGTGGGTCTGCCTACGGCAGGTGAACTGCAACGGTTCAAGAAGGCAGATCATCACCAACATCTCAAGGACAACTAGGGACGGGCAATAAATGCTGACCCAGCCAGTGACATAGATGTTGCTTGGTCTGCTGTGTTCGTCCAGCCCTGCACCTTGTTGTCACAAGAACAGTTAACGCTGTTTCTTTCCCCACAGGTTCTGCCAGACCTAGTTGAACATTTTCATCACTTTATGTTTCTTTTCAAACTCTCAATCCTGAAGTAACTTGGGAAGGTTGGCAAGGGAACAACATCCAGCTGGCAAACCTGTAAATCCACAGTGAACAACCAGGATCACGGAAACCCCGTGCATCCCAGGAAGGGTTAAAAGGATTCAGATTTCCAGCATCTGCAGTTTAATGTTTTTTGGTACCAAATAGAGGAAATTGTCGAGCAATACGTGAGTCCATTCAACGTGTGAAATACATCCAACCCGCAGTCACCTCTTGAACAATTTATTTCAGCAATCCTTACGGTAAAAGTGAAGAAAAGTACGAGTGTGCCTATATTTTACAAACATATTTTATTAAGGTTATTGTAAAGTAAGCAACACTCATTGTAAGTCGTTGTGCTAACATTGTTCTATTGTTAAAAAGAATGGTTTCCTGCAAAATTTACTGATTGATCCATTGCCCAAGATTGTTGGCTTAAACTTCTGCCAGAAAGTCAAGAAAATATTGAAATATTACCCATATTAAAAAAAGAGGACTGCGTCTCTTCTATTTTTTTGGTAAAATTGGACAAGCAGGATGTTAGAGATAAAGATTACAAAATTCATGGTTGGGGTTGCTGATTGCTGAGTTGGAAAACAGTTATAATTTGAGGGATCTGAATCTGAAGTTCTTTAAGCCTAAAGAAGGGTATATATGAGGGGAAGGGAAAGAGGGATTTCACTCTCCTTGCTCCTTGGAAAGATGGGGAGGGGGTAAAAATTCCAAAGTTTCAGATGAGGGCTAGGGAAAAGAGTGCTGCAATGTCCTAAGTCCTGGGCATCCCTGGTGTGTTTTGAACTTGCAGGCTTCATTTGAATATCCCTTTTTTTTTCTAATTAACCTCTTTAATGATGTTATTACACACTTCTGGAGTGGATGAGTCTTAAATCGAGGCTTCAAGTCCAGAGGTATCTGGGCTTTTCAATTAATAGAAATTTGGACATCATTTGCTGGACCAGGACTGTTTGCTCATCTTTAACCAGGTCTGGGTCTCTGGATTAACAGTCCACTGCTAATACCACTAGGCCATTGCCTCCCCCTGTTATTCAACCACTATACTTTCCCTCTTCACACTTATTCTTATAGAGGTGTATACTCATGTCATATAAGTTGTTGCTGTTGCCCCTTTAAGGGCAATACTTCCCATGTCTGATGCACTGGCATAGCGCTGGCCAAACACACTAAATGTCATGTGAGAACTCACCTCCATTTGAGCTATAAGATGACCTCCTTTAAGCTACCTGCCCTGACTTTAATTCGACTGAGCTGGTGAGAATGATTGTTAAAATCAAATTACCCTTTACTCTGATGTTTGCACCTTTAAAGAACCATAAAAAGTTATGGGCCATTTTCACTTAACTGCTACAGGTGTAAGTCCCTTTAACAGATTGAAAGTCACTCTATGATAGATATCATTACTCCAAAGACTGCTTGACAACTAAAGAAAGTTTGACCAGTAGTGGTTGTAAAGGTTTTTTTTATCTTTCCAAATAACTAACTAGGATCAATAAACCAATAAACACATCTCCCACCTGATGATATAGAACAAAAAGGGCATTTTCTAATTGTGATAACAGCTCCAGTAAATACTTGGTAAGATTACAATTCATAGTTGTCCACAAATGCTTGGATAGAGAGAAGCAAGGAGGCTTTTGATAAACCAAATTCTCCGAAGGTGGTCTTCACTGGCAAGACCTATTCCTGTAATTAATCTTCACAGAAATCCCTGTCTTTGATTTTGAAATGCTCATGGTCTCGCAATCCCCAGTAGGTGAATAAAATGCCAGGTTCACCTCCATTTTCCAAGGAGGGGACAGACAGGACACACACAGCAGGCAGAGGAAAGAAATGAGTGAAGGGGTGAGGGGTTAACGGGGCGAAGCTCAGTGGGGGCTATTTTACTGATTGTCGGAGGGACGGGGAGTGTTTTGACAAACACCCGAGTGTTTCTGGAGTTGTCAACATTGAATGATTTCACTGAACTCCTTCCACAGTCTCACAGGTCCGACATTCGGATTTGTACGGATTTCTGGGCAGCATAATGTAGGGACTACCCAGACCTTTAGCGTTGGCCGAACACACTAAATGTCATGTGAAAACTCACCAGACACTACAGCATGGACAGAGAAACAAAAGCCTCTGAAGGTGGTCCTCACTGGCAAGACTTGCATGAATTGTGGTGGGAGGTGGGTAGTCATTTGCAATTTGAACATAACAGAGTGGCTTTGCTGGGCCATAGCAGGGGGCAGTAAAATGGCCACCATGTTAGTGCAAGACTGGAGCCACCTTTTGATCAAAACACTACCACCAAATGGTCTTGGAGATAGTAGGAACTGCAGATGCTGGAGAATCCGAGACAACAAGGTGCAGAGCTGGATGAACACAGCAGGCCAAGCAGCATCATAAGAGCAGAAAGGCTGACGTTTCGGGCCGAGACCCTTCATCAGAAAAGGGGGAGGGGAAGGGGGTTCTGAAATAAATAGGGAGAGAGTGGGAGGTGGATAGAAGATGGATAGAGGAGAGGATAGGTGGAGAGGAAACAGACAGGTCGAAGAGGCGGGGATGGAGCCAGTAAAGGTGAGTGTAGGTGGGGAGTTAGGGAGGGGATAGGTCAGTCCAGGGAGGACGGACAGGTCACGGGGGCGGGATGAGGTTGGTAGGTAGGAGATGGGGGTGCGGCTTGAGGTGGGAGGAGGGGATAGGTGGGAGGAAGAACAGGTTAGGGAGGAGGGGACGAGCTGGACTGGTTTTGGGATGCGGTAGGGGGAGGGGAGATTTTGAAGCTTGTGAAATCCACATTGATACCATTGGGCTGCAGGGTTCCCAAGCGGAATATGAGTTGCTGTTCCTGCAACCATCGGGTGGCATCATTGTGGCACTGCAGGAGGCCCAAGATGGACATGTCGTCTGAGGAATGGGAGGGGGAGTTGAAATGGTTCGCGACTGGGAGGTGCAGTTGTTTATTGCGAACCGAGCGTAGGTGTTCTGCAAAGCCGTCCCCAAGCCTCCGCTTGGTTTCCCCGATGTAGAGAAGGCCACAACGGGTACAGCAGATGTGGTATACCACATTGGCAGATGTGCAGGTGAACATCTGCTTGATGTGGAAAGTCTTCTTGGGGCCTGGGATGGGGGTGAGGGAGGAGGTATGGGGGCAGGTGTAGCACTTCCTGCGGTTGCAGGGAAAAGTGCCAGGTGTGGTGGGGCTGGAGGGGAGTGTGGAGCGGACAAGGGAGTCAAGGAGAG
>NW_025979953.1:0-5875 GCF_021869965.1 Rhincodon typus | reverse complement strand
TCTCTGAAGAAGGGTCTAGGCCCGAAATGTCAGCCTTCCTGCTCCTCTGATGCTGCTTGGCCTGCTGTGTTCATCCACCTCTACACCTTGTTATCTAAGGGGTTATACTGGACCTGGTTTTGGGAAATGAGCTGGCCAGGTGAGTGCAGTTTCAGTGAGGGAGCATTTCGGGAGTAGTGACCATAATACAGTGAGTTTTAAGATACTCATGGGTAGGGATAACAGCAGTCCCCAGTTGAAGATGTTCAATTCGGGGAAGGCAAAATACAACAATATCAGGCAGGAACTGGAGAATTTTGATTGGAGGCGGCTGTTTGAGGGTAAATTGGACATGTGGGAGTATTTCAAATGGAAGTTGATAAGAGTTCAGAAGAGGCACATTCCTGCGAGAATGAAGGATAGGTATGGCAAATTACTGAACCTTGGATGACCAGGGATGTTATGACTTGGTCAGAAAAAAGAAGGATACATACGTAAGGTCTAGGAGGATGAGAACTGATGAAGCCTTAAAGTATATAAGGAAAGTAGGAAATAACTCAAACTAGGAATTAGAAGGGCTAAGAGGTGTCATGAAAAGTTGTTAGCAAACAGGATTAAGGAGAATCCCAAGGCTTTTTATGCATATTTAAAAAGCTAGAGGGTAGCCAGGGAAATGGTTGGCCCACTCAAGGACAAAGGAGGGAATGTATGTGTGGAGCCAGAAGAGGTAGGTGAGGTCTTAAACAAATACTTTATGTTGGTATTCACCAATGAGAAGGAATTGGTGGAGGATGATCTCAGGGAAGGGACAGTCAAGTTTCTAAGCCAAGTTGCTATTAAAAAGGAAGAGGTCCTGTGCGTCTTAAAAGGTATTAGGGTAGAAAAGTCCCCGAGTCCTGATGGGATCTATCCCAGAATATTGAGGGAGGCAAGAGAACAAATTGCTGGAGCACTGACAAACATCTTTGTATCCTCTTTGGCTACAGGTGAGGTCCTGCAGGACTGGAGAATAACCAATGTTGTCCCATTGTTTAAGAAGAGTAGCAGGGATAATCCTGTAAAGTACAGGCCTGTGAGTCTCACGTCAGTGTTCGGGAAATTATTGGAAAAAATTCCCTGGGACAAGATCTATACGCATTTAGAAGCAATGGACTTATTAGCGATGGTTTTGTGTGGGGGTGGTCATGCCTCTAACTTGATCGAGTTTTTTGAGGGGTTGGTGAGGTTGATCGATGAGGGCAAAGCAGTTGATGTTGTCTACATGGACTTCAGTAAAGATTTGACAAGGTCCCTCATGGCAGACTAGTACAGAAGATGAACTCATATGGTATCAGGGTATGCTGTCAAGATGGACACAGAGCTGGCTTAATCATAGGAGACAGAAGGTAGCGGTGGAAGGATGCTTTTTGGGATGGAGGGCTGTGACTAGTGGTGTTCCACAGGCATCAGCGCTGGGACCTCTGCTGTTCGTGATCTACATAAATGATTCGGAGGAAAATGTAACTGGTCTGATTTGTAAGTTTGCGGACAATACAAAAGTTGGTGGATTTATGGATAGTGAGGAGGATTGTCAGAGGATATAGCAGGATTTAAATCAGTTGGAGGCATGGGCAAGAAAAACAGCAAATAGAGTTTAATCCGGACAAATGTGAGGTGATGCATTTTAGAAGGTCAAGTACAGGTGGAAATTATACAGTGAATGGCAGAACCTTTAGGAGTATTGATATGCAGAGAGATCTCGGTGCACAGTTCTACATTTCACTGAAGGTGGCAGCACATGTACATAAAGTAGTGAAAAAGGCCTGTGGCATTCATTGGAATGCTTGCCTTCATTGGAAGGGGCATTGAGTATAAGGATAGACATGTTATGCTGCACCTTTATAGAACTTTAGTTAGGCCACACTTGGAATATTGCGTACAGTTCTGATCACCACATGACCAGGTGGATGTGGATGCTTTGGAGAGGGTACAGAAAAGGTTTACTTGATATGTTTCAGAGATAGTAGGAACTGCAGATGCTGGAGAATCTGAGATAACAAGGTGTAGAGCTAGATGAACACAGCAGGCCAAGCAGCATCAGAGGAGCAGGAAGGCTGACGTTGCGGGCCTAGACCCTTCTTCAGAAAGGTCACTTTTAAGGTCACCCATGATTACTTCTGCTTCACAGAACTGACAACTTTCAATCTGCAAATGACTAATGAAATGGTCAAGATTGCTTGTGGCCAGCATTTGTAGCCTAGGTGTTTTCTAATCAACACGTTCAGAAATATTATTACACGTCTGGAGCAGATGGGGCTTGAACCTGGGTCTTTCTAGTTCAGAGGTAGGGACACTACCATTGTAGCAAAGAGCCGCTTGGATTTGCATGCCTAATGAATGTCATGTGCAGGGCATTGTGATTACAGATGAATCGTACTGTACAGACTAACGCGACTGCCTCTAAAGGGGCCTCATTTCGCCCACATGTGGAACCCACTTGCTCAGACAGAAAAAAAACATGCACTCTACCCACTCTGGGTTTATTTGCAGCTAACCAGTGCACATCTATGAGTTGTATGTAAGGCACTGCAGTCACACTTGGTAGAGTGAATCCCAGGCTCAGCTTGGTCATCAAGGAGCTCCCCTTAAAGTCCCTGTTAAACTCAACAGTCATGAGATTCCAAACATTCCCATCTACTTTACTGAATTACAACTTCATCTCTCAACTCTACCCACTAAGCCCCAGCCTATAATTCAGTCATGCCAACCACTATTCCCCCATCATGGTCAGGGTGGTGAACACCCCATCCCACCCCACATCCTCCAATGCACTAGTCTCTCCCCAGTTATATGTTGAATTTCAGCCCCTTCACAATGAATTTCCCCTCTGAACCCAACACGCTACCCCCAGAAGTCAGTTTCCCAATTCCTCACCACAGCAATGGCCCTGATGACCTGAAGGACTGATTGTGGCTCACCTTCTCCCCCAACATTCAACACCCGCCCCCCAAGAAACCAACTTGGAAAGGCAGCTCCGACTGATGTGTGACCAGACCCCTGACTGACCTGTGTGGAGCTCCCTGACTGAATTACCCCGAATCCCAATGCTGGTGGAAATGGATACAGAGGGCTGACAAAGGTCTAACCCTGAATTGCAATGATCCAGACCTGACTGAAGATCACTCCCCTTAGATATGGTTATTTGGTTTAAACATGTGCAGTGTGCCTTCTGTGTAAGCAGCTGGCACATGGTGCGGGTATGAGATTGATGTAGTACGATGCAGTACAGCAACATGCTCATTCCCTTGACTGATCGCTGCTGACAACCACGAAAAGCTGCCTGACTTTATGTCTGCACCCAAAGGCATAGCATGACACAAGTACTGTGAGCCTGTAAGCTCTAGCTGAGGGAGCAAAGCATAAAAAGGCGAGGCAAGACAAAGATGCTGTGAGCATTGAGACAGATACAAAGTGAGTACGGGCTAAAAGAGCAAAGTGAGGATCCCTGAAATGCACCCCATTCTAAACCGAGTTCAATTCCTGCTCCTGTGGGCAAAGTGCCCTGACACCAGCTTTCCGATGAGAGGTGCCAATGCCCTCCAAAGTGCAGCATTGATGTGCAGCACCGGACCGTGATTCGGGGATGTGACATGAAGATGCATTGAGGCTGGTGCTTGTTTGATGCCACTGTCCATGATCTGGGGACTGGGGTTGTGTGGGGAATTGCGTGCTCTGTGATGTTGCTGACATGGGTTGCGGGATGGTGTGTGCCATGTAATATTGCTGATTGGTATCCCAGCAGCGCTCTGAAATCTCCAGGTTATCGCTCTGACATTCATGTTGGGAATTGTCGCTGTCTAGTTTCTACCAGGCAGGTGGGAGAACAGAAAACTGCGTTAGCTAAAAATGAAATGCTCATGCTAATGGCAGCATATTAAGTCTCCTGTTGCTCACTAGCACCAATTGGTTGGAGAATGAGACGTTTTTACTGTAGGAGTCAGGAATCTCATTTCTATGAATCTCACCGTGATTTCCCAAATTTCTCGCCCATGACTATATCATGCAGAGGTTGGGAAGATTCCATCCCTGTTCACTGACAGCAGCTTTGAAAGTGGGGTGCCAACAGAGGGCAGGGAGAGGGCAGACAGGGCCTTAGTTTAACATCTCATTTGAAGGCCAATAGCATAGAGGAGCCTGAAGCTAGTTTTGAACGCACAACTTTTAGACTCAGTGGGGCAAGGAGAGTCCACCCAAAATCAGATAAAGCAAAAGATGCTGGAGATTTGAAAGAAAAACAGTAGGTCCTGGAGAAACTCAGCAGGTCGGGCAGCACGTGTGAAGAGAAAAACAGAGTTAACATTTTGAGTCCAGTGAACTGAAAGCAGCTAGAAAATGGTGGTCTTTCAGCTGATGACAGGGAGTGAACTTGTTGGGCTGAAGTGGTGAGAAAGGAGTGAGCTGAATTGGTGGACACAGTGCCCAGAGAGAGAAAATAAAATAAGCGAAGGGATTGCTGATGATAGCCAGCAAAGATACATGCTGAATGGGTGCTAACAGGAAATGTGAATAGTTGAAAGCTTGGAGCATCCGATACTGAACAGGACCTGGCAGTGGTTAATGAACATGAAGGAAGGTGTTCATGATCTAAAATTGTTAAACTCAATGTTGAGTCCTAAAGGTTGTAAAATACCTAGGCAGAAAATGAGGCGGTGTTCCTCCAGCTTGCGTTAGGCTTCACCTGGAGCACTGCGGCAGGCCTAAGACAGAAATGTTGATGGAAACATGAAAGCTCGGGGTCATTTTTACGGCTACAGCGTTCTGGAAAGCAGTCATCCAATGTGAGTTCTGAGAAAGGGTCATCGGACCCGAAACGTTAACTCTGGTTTTTCCTTCACAGATGCTGCCAGACCTGCTGAACTTTCCCAGCAACTTTGTTTTTGTTCCTGATTTACAGCATCTGCAGTTCTTTCTTTGTTTTATTATTTTTTTTATTTGTC
Organism: Rhincodon typus; assembly: GCF_021869965.1. NCBI lineage: Eukaryota > Metazoa > Chordata > Chondrichthyes > Orectolobiformes > Rhincodontidae > Rhincodon > Rhincodon typus. The sequence continues at coordinate 920 of NW_025979953.1, read as the reverse complement.
ACCCAATCTGTGTTTTGTCTCCCCATTATAGAGGAGTCCACATAGTGAGCAGCGAATACAGTAGACTAGATTGAATGAAGTGCAAGTAATTTGCTGCTTCACCTGTCTGGGGCCACAGAGAAACAGGACGGAGAAAGTAGACGGGCGAGTGTTGCACCTTCTGCAATTGCAATGGGAAGGTGCCGTGGAGCTGTGGGAGGTGTTGCGAGTGGAGGAGGCTATGTCCCTGCAGAACGCTAACAAGGTTCAAACTGAGAGCGAGCAGCAAGCAAGGTGGGGTGATGAAGCAGCAGATCCTTAAGCACATGAGAGCAAAATATTGCGGATGCTAGAAATCGGAACCAAATGCAGAAACTCAGCAGGTTTGGGGTAGCATGTGCGTGGAGAGAGAAACAGAGTTCAACTGGCTGCAAGGATTGACTCTTAGCCACTTGCAGGGGGTGGGGAGAACTACATCTACCAGAATGCATTGCGCTTCTGCCCCCCCCCCCCAAAAAAAACACACGCAACTGGTGATATCAGCCAATCGGAGGCAAGAACGGCAAAGTAGCGGACAGGGCGGAAAGTGGAAATTTAAAGGAGGAAGTGTAAAATCGGACAGCAACTGATATTGAGAATCGAGAGGTTGATCGTGCGGTAAAATTATGGCTTTTATTTTTAAAAAGGTAGACTTGGAGTTGGAAGGGGCGGGCTGGAGGGAAATGGCCAATTAGGGAGGAGGATACTGGTGGGTGAGCGACGGTTGGGGTTTGAATTGGTGGCGCGAGCTTGATTGGTGCTAGTTGTTGGGACAGACAGAGACAAAAAACCCCGAGCGAGTGTGAGGAAACAGAGAGAGTGGGTACGTGTGAAAAATCACTAATAGGAAAAGCAGAGAGAAACACTGGGGGCCAGGTGTGTGAGGGGAGTGGGTGTGTAAT
>NW_025979952.1:0-5876 GCF_021869965.1 Rhincodon typus | reverse complement strand
TGCCCAGATCTGCTCACTGTACTCTAAGTGGGGTCTAACTTGGGTTTGTATAACTGCAGAATAACATCTGCATCCCTATACTCCCATCCTTTAGATATGAAGGCCTGCATTCCATTAGCCTTCTTGACTATTTGCGGAACACCTCCAGTCTGTGTACAAGCCTGACCTTGACTTCCGGTAGCCAGTCACTTTAACACAGCATCCTGCTCGCATACCCACATGTCTGTCCTTGAAATGCTGCAGTGCTCCAGTGCTCCAGTGAATCACAGCGCAAACTGGAGGAAGAACATCTCATCTTTAGACGAGACACTTTACAGCCTTCTGGACCTGATACTGAGTTCAACACACCTTCAAATTGTGGATCATTTCTTCCCTTTCTATTAGCTTGTTACATTTTGTTATCATGTTCTCTCTCCCCTCTCCCCATCCCAGTGGGACTGTCTGCCCTTTCAAGTCTGGCAGGAGACACACCACTGTTCTGTCATTCTCACATTCTGATCACTTTATCTGACTTATCAACATCCTTTCTCCACCAGTGCCCTACACCCACTGGCCCCACACCCCCTCCCAAACTATTGCCTAAATGCTGTCCCCTCCACACTTCACTTCAGCTCTGATGAAGAGTCATCTCAACTTGAAACGTTAGCTTACTCTCTCTCCATGGGTGCTGTCTGACCCACTGTGATTGCCAGCATTGGTTGTTTTCAGTTTAGACTCCAGCACTTACAGTAACTTGCTCACAGGCAATTACCTGTTTAGTTTGCTGATGTTTATCCAGAGTGGTACCTACAGGCCTTCTTCCTTTTTCAATACCATACAAGAGGCCACTATCATTTTCTGACCACATTCACTCTTTAATAATGATGATGTTTTCAACCTTAAAGACTTTTAACCCATTTTTGTTTGGCATTGAGATTCCAAAACCATGTTGTAGGCCTTTCCTAGGGTTCCCTTGCAGTCATTGTAGATGTTGGTTAGTTGCCATAACTGGCAATTCAAAATATTGGGATATCTCTTTCCGCAGGCAAGTGTTCGATTTGCTTGACACTGATCCAAGATGGGACGTATCCTTGGATAATCTGTTTGAGGCTCTCCCTCAACTGTTCCATAGCTGACCATAGATACAACAGGTACAGAAGATGCCCAAGAAGGCTAATGCAATGTAAACCTTTATTTCTAAAGCGCTGGAGTATAGGGATGCAGATGTTATACTGCAGTTATATAAAACCCAAGTTAGTCCCCACTTAGACTACTGTGAGCAGATCTGGGCACCACATGTCAGGAAGGCTGCTTTGACCCTAGAGGGAGTTCAACGCAGATTTAGAAGGATGATGCCTGAAGTGCAAGGATTAAGTTATGTAGAGAGGTTAGACAAATTAGACCTTTATTCTCTAGAATTTAGAAGGTTAAGGGGTGATCAAATCAAGGTCTTCAGGGTATTAGATAAAGATAAACTATTCCCACCAGTTCAAGTTTCCAGAAACAGCGGCATAGTCTGAGAATTAGAGTCATAGAATCCCTACAATGTGGAAGCAGGCCATTCAGCCAATCCCAACTCTCCAAAGATCATCCCACTCTCCTACCCTATATTTTTCCCCATGACTAATCCACCTAACTTACACATCCCTGGACACTATGGGAAATTTAGCCTGGCCAATCCACCTAACCTACACATCTTTGGATTATGGGAGGAAGCCCACACAGACACAGGGAGAATGTACAAACTCCACACAGTCACTCAAGGGCGGAATCGAACCCAGGTCCCTGGCACTGTGAGGCAGCAGTACTAACTACTGAGCCACCATGCCATACCATTCAGGAGAGATGTTAGAGAGCTCTGCCACACGCAGAGAGCAGTGGAGGTTTGGAACTGTCTTCCTCAAACAGCGGTCGATGCTAATTCATGTGGTAAATTTAAATCTGAGATAGACAAATTTTTATCAAACAAGAGTGTCAAGGGATGTGGGCCAAGGGCTGGTATATGGAGTTAGGCCACAAATCAGCCATGATCTTACTGAGTGGCAGAGCAGGCTTGAGGAACTGAATGGCCTACTCCTGTTCCTATGTTTCTATAATACTAGACAGGGTTTGACTCTGCTGCCTGCTGTCATCATTTAAGTTTCCTTGATGATTTCATTCATTGTCCCAACATGCCCTTCTAGCACCATTACCAAGTGTTGGCTCATCCGATCCTCCTTTAATTCTCCTTCAGCATCTTGCCAGTTGTCTTGATTGATTTTATCCAAGACCTGTTTAACTTGTTGGGTTAAAATCTTGAAGTTTCTGTCTAAATTAGCCAAATTGGGTGTATTGACTGTGGACACTCCTGCTTCATAAGCTGTTGCCAAATCAAAAATTATGCCTCTTTTCCTGCATCTCTGGCCTTACCTGTATCAATTCCCATTTCCGTCCCAGTAATCGATCTGTTAAATCTAAGTACAGTTTCTGAAGTTGGGGAGTGCACACTCTGGCAGCTGAGTTCCGGATAGGTCAATACCATAGGTACCAAATTTGTGTGGGTACTGTCATACAGGATTTTGTATATATACTTAAAATCCAACTCGTTTTGCAATCCTGGGGTAGTTCTAGACAAGCTTGGTAAGGTGCACTTCTGGCCAGTTTAGGTCTGTTCTTTATTTCATATACCAAGTACATATTATTTGACTTTTCGGGGGCATCTTTGCCTAGCACTAATCCTTCCTCCAGACCAAGGGCCGAACATCCCAATTCAATGCATTCATTGGGTGGAGAATCCCTAACAGTTACTCGTGGGTTTAACATTAATATACCAAAGCCCTGAACTCCCTTTTACCCTCCTATCCACTGCTCACTGATTGTCACATCCATACATTAGAGTGTGATCCAGATGGAAATACCATCATCACACTTGGATGTTGTGGCAGGACAGAACCATGAGGTCAGCATCATTATCTTTGCTGGTTTGGCTATAGGAAGGATATTATTAAGATAGAGGGGGTTCAGAAGACATTTAACAGGATGTGGAAGGTTTGAGTTTACAAAGAAAGGCTGGATACGTTACAACTTTTTTCACTGGAGTGTAGGAGGTTGAGGGGTGAACCTTACAGAGATTTATAAAATCATGAGGGGCATAGATAGGATTAAAGGTAGGTGTCTTTTCCCTAGGATGGGGGATTTCAAGACTAAGGGACATTTTTAAGGTGAGAAGAGAGAGATTTAAAAAAGACATGAGGGGGCAATTCTTTTACACAGAGGGTGGTTCACATGTGGAATGACCTCCCTGAGGAAGTGGTGGATGCGGACACAGCTACAACGTTTAAAAGACGCTTAGGTAAGTACATGAATAGGAAAGGTTTGGAGGGATATGGGCTAGTCCAAAGATGTGCAAATTAGGTGGATTGGCCATGTTAAATTGTCCATAGTGTCCGGGGATGTGTAGGTTAGGTTTATTAGCCATGGAAAGTGCAGGGATAGGATAGGGGGATGAGTCCGGGTGGGATGCTCTTCTGAAGGTCTATGTCGACTTGTTGTGCTAAATGGCTTGGGGGGATTCAATGAAGGATCGGGCAGATGGGACTAGTTTAGTTTGGGATTATAGTTGGTTGGACAAACGGATCTGTTGCTGTGCTGTGTGACTCTATGAATGGTCTCCCAAACATGAAATAAACAATAACAAGAACAGTTGTCCACTCATTCCACTTGATTCCTGAAACAGATCAAGGCAGCATCTGTCACTGTCCTGTCTCATATCAGATATATGAATAGGCAGGGAGGAGATGGATACAGATTGCCGAGGGGGAACATTTTTTTAGTTTAGAAAGGCATCATGAGTTAGCCAAGTTTCTGTGGGCAGGAGCGTCTGTTGCTGTGCATTTTCTGGGATTTTCTGAGAAGAAATGAGTTCTTTGTTCTACACTGATATGGGTTACCATGTGAACAGTGTTCCTATCCATGGAGACATACCGATGTACAGTTGTCCCATGTTCCTTAATCAAATATTTTCCCCGCTGTTTTATTTCCATTCTTTAAGAATTAGTCCCTCCCAATTTCCCTTTCTGTTCTAAAATCACCATTTCTAGTCAGGTGCCAATTTCTCCTGGACTGGTGTTTCAGGGATTTAACCCAAAGTCTGGAGTTGGAATGGGTTGGTGCGTGGACACCCTTTGAGAAACAGTTAATGAGTGAAAAACAATTTTAAGACCACAGGCACTGGAGCATTTCTGTAGGAATGATGATGAGAATCATGAAAAGTTAAAATGTGGCTGAAATTTTAAAAATTCGACAAATCCTACAGACACAGAGACCGTGTTGTGAGGTTATAAAGATGAGAAATTATGGCAGAGGATTATAGACCTTGGAAGAGGGCAGGGAAATGATGGTTACCAAACATTCTGTACCATGATGTGACTCGCCGATAATTGCTACCAATCATACTTAGGTGGTGTGATGGCGGGGCTGAGACAGCAGGAATCCATGCTCTTTAGTAACCATGACAGATCCCTGTTCAGGGAACGTGTATACAAATACAAATAAAAAACTAACAGAGACTGCAGGCTCTGGGATAGATTGAAAGAAAATAAACATGAGACAAAGGATATTTGAGATTGACATCAGTACCAGGGTAAGGTCAGTGTCTGAATGGGGCTCCCTGTGCCTGTAATTGTGCTAAGGGAGGATCCACACCTCAGTGAGAGAGATCTGACTACTGGGGACTTGTTCCTCCATGGCACCTCAGCTGGAGTGCTGGAGTGAATGCCTCAGCAAAGGGAATGCTTCTGTCATGGTCTCTGGGCCAGAACACCACACTGGGTTCTCCCTCAGACAGGCTACTTTTATCCATCTCTTTTACTTCAGGACTACCACATGCTTCGGCCTTACTGTCCTGGCCAGGATGGGTGGGACCAGCTGGGAGCTGTGTTCAGAGGTCAATGTCTTGAAAGGGGCAGTGCTCAGGGTCAGGACCTGGATCAGTGACTGGAGCTTCCCTGCGATCACGATCAGGATCGGGAACAGTGACTGGAGCTGGCACTGGGCCAGTGGCTACAGGATTAGGATCAGAGTCTGCTTCTTCCAATCCATCTAAAAACAGGTGGAACTTGTGACTATTGCTCTGTGCTCCATATGTCCTTATATGGTTCAAATGATAGCGTCCGGTAAAATTTTATACAGTGATGGCTTGCCTTATCCACAACAAAATGAGGACTTGAATCCCTGTGGGGCAGAAATGTTCCTGGCTGAAAGACCTGCAGCGCTACCCTACTTTGTATTCTATCTGCTTCACTTTCCATCAAAATAAACCTCACTCTGCTTCTTTCTTTTGGCTATTTTGACAGCTGCTGTCTTCTGTGCAGCCTGTACAGTGTTGAATAGGGCTTTTACAGGTTCCTCAGGCTAAGGGTTGTGACCTCGGGCTCTGACAAGTCCAGTCCTAGTACAAGCTCCACACCTCTCATTGGACGTCCAGTCATTTGTGGCCAGCAGCAGAAGTGGCTATAAGACTGTTTAAGAGCTACAATCAAGCATGCTGGGAATTTTGGTCAAGCTAGTTTAAGCGCTGATCTCAGTTAAACGGCAGCCAGGATATGTTGTGACCTGTAATTTCCTGTGTTGACCAAATAAGGCAAGTGTCACGTTGGTTCTAGACATACTGGCACTGTTTTTTTTACATAGAGTATGGAATGTCACTGTTTATAGTTTAAGGAAACATTTGGGAGTTGTTTAACAGGGAATCCCATTGGCTGGGATTGAACAATGTGATCAGGCTTTGATTAATTCATTGGCTGAGTGCCAGAGATCTTTCTGGAAACGGAGATAGTAAGAACTGCCGATGCTGGTGTCAGAGATAACACAGTGTGGAGCTGGAGGAACACAGCAGGCCAGGCAGCATCAGAGGAGCA